>NC_041221.1:20440090-20468219 GCF_002837175.3 Physeter macrocephalus
AGGGAGGGTGGGAGGGAGAGGCAAGAGGGAAGAGATATGGGGACATATGTATATGTATAACTGATTCACTTTGTTGTGAAGCAGAAGCTAACACACCATTGTAAAGCAATTATACTCCAATAAAGATGTTAAAAAAAAATAAAAGAACACGCTAAGTTCCCACAGGGAGCGCACGGGGGAGCGAGCGTCTAAATCCGCATTCGCAGACGCTGCAGCTTGTGCTGTGACCGGCAGACTGTCCTGCGCCTCCACAAGGAATCCCGGCCGGCCTCTCCATCACAGGCCACAAGCTCCAGCCCCATGCTCACAACTCTCTGATGCCAGCTCAGGCACCTGGACGCTTCCAAACCTGCCTGCCCCCTCGGCTCCCCGAGCACCCTGTCTCTGAGCATGCGGCCGTCTGTGGCCGTCTGGGCTGTCTTCTCTCCCAGGGACCTGGGGCCATGCTTGGCCTCCCTCTGCTCCTCCACACCTGCAGTAAACACTGGCTTATGGACCCCGCCACCGGGGTGCGTTTGGGGGATCCCCAGTGCGTGTCCTCCCCTCCGTTTTTACCGCACGGCTTTAGTCCAGCCCCAGGTCTGTCTCGCTACCAGCAACTTCAACAGCCCACTGATTTGTTCCACCTTTCATGGTCTTATTTTCAAGTCCAAACACAGCCGCAGAGCCGACCCCAAGCTGCCTGAAGTGTGAATTTCATGTAGTCGCTCATTTGTCTAGCACAGGACCATTTTCTAGAAGGCAGGTCCAAGTTCAACCACAATAATAACAGCCATTATGGGACAACTGAATGAGCTTCACATATGAGACTCACACGAACACATGCACACCTCCCCATGTGTCCATGTATCCCGGATGTAAATTCCCACGTGTACACAGATATATGCACTTACACATATCCCATCTAAACACACACGTACATCTCATATATGCACAAACCGATACCTGGGTACACCCACAGGCGTATGTTCCCGCATACATGCAGACATGTATCCCCATTCCTACACATACACATATCCTCATCTACACACATACAACCCATTGTGCACATACTTATATATCTGTATGTAGGCAGACACAAACTCTGTCTGTCTATGTATCTATCCATCTATCTATCTACCTATCTATCTATTGATCTCATCTATACACAGGCGATATCACCATATGTACACAGACGCATACCCTCATATATACACATAACTATATTTATATGTATATGGAGACATAAGTGCCTATATGTTCACAGACATAGTTCCCTGTGTACACAAATACGTAACCCCACCCATGCACATGCATCTATATCTGTTTGCACCAGACATCTATTCCCATATATTATACACACGCATATATATCTCTCCCCATATCCCCATACATACACGTCCCTATACTCCCGTAAATTCACACGTCTATGTCCCTACGTATATGCATATATGAACTTTTATTTCTTCAAAGGCATGTATCCCTCAGCTTCTTGTGGTCATTTAATGCTTGTACACATCCTGTAGGTGGCGTCGTTAGCTTTTTTCCAGGCAAGTAGGCTAAAGCTCGGCAGGGTAAGTGTCAGCCTCAGGTCCTGCAGCCACTGAGAGGTGGAACCAGCATTAGGCCCAGGTCCCCCCGACCTGCCCACCCCTCTGTCCTGCTTTAGGAGCACCTGGGTCTTTTCTGCCCTTGCGTAGTACCAGATGACACTTCACCATTAAAGCCGTGTTGTTTTGTCGTCTGTGGAAACGTTTATGCATCCTCAGATGGTGGGGCACATGGGTTTGCTGGGGCCGGATGCTAAAACAGCCGGGTGCCTCCCTGCTCCTCCACGGGAGGCTCCTCTGGCTTTGGGGAGGGGCCACGCGAACGATCACAGCCTTTCCTCTGGAGGATGTCCCTGTGTGTGTAAAATCTGACTTTCACGGGGACAAGTCAGCGGCAGGGAAACCACGGCACATGCCCCCTCTTGCCGCAGTCCTGTAACTTAACCAACCCTTTCCTCTGAGCAGCCATGCATCCCCCACAGCTCTGATTGATGAAAACGATTTGCTGGTTTAGAGAAAGGTCATCTGGGTGAGTCCACTTCACTGGTCAGCGGACCCCCTCCTCAGTGCTGACGAGGGGGATGGAATTAACCCCTGTTTCTCACTCTCTGCATCTGAGCACATTTGACGAGTTTTCTTGTTGTGTAACAGCTGTGGAATTCATGTAATACTTATATATATAAATACACAAAAGGTATGTATAAATTATACAAATGAATAATTTTCATTACTCCTTGCACTAGAGACATACCTTGACCTTCAGAATATATTTTATTTAAACAATGTTTGAAAAATCTTATAGCCAAATATTCTAGATTAAATGCATACGTTGCATGAAACCATGCATTCGTACTCTCCCACATATAGCCTTCCTCTGATAGAACTTGCCAGCTGAGTCTTGACAATGTGTAGGATCTGACCTTTTTCTGGCCACACTTACACTGTGAACCTGGGTGGACCACGTGGCCGGTGTTGGAAGAATGGTTCCGTATCAACTCAGACATGTGAAATCACAATACAAACATTCAGAGCCGTGACCACTCTTGACTCAGCACACGTGATGGTGGACAGACTCCAAGGTGGCCCCATGATCCCCACGTCTTTCTGCTCGAGCCTTTGTGAAATCCCCTCCCCGTGAGTATGGATGGGGCCTGGGGCTTGCTTCTAACCGTAGCATGTGTACCAGGTGATGGAGTCTCCTCCTGTGATTACACCACGCACGTTTGCTCTCGCTCCCTTGCTAGCTTTGAAGAAGCAAACAGTCACATCGTAAACTGCCTCTGGTTGGGGGTGGGGGAGGAACCCATGGCAAGGAGCTGCAGGTGGACCCCAGGAGGTGAGGGCGGGCTCTAGCCAATGCCCAGCAAAGCTTAAAGCTCTCAGCCCTACAGCTGCAGAGAACTGAATTCTTCCATCCACCTGGGGGCTCTCAGAAGCAGTCTTCCCTGGTCAAGCCTTTGGGTGAGAAGACAACTACAGACACCTTAATTGCAGCCTGTGGGACCTGACAGAGGCTCCAGGTAAGCTGTGCCTGGACTCCTGGCCAGATAAATGGTGAGCTAATATACGCGTGTGTGTTTAAGCCTCTCAGTGTGCGGTCATTTGCTTTGCGGTGATAGAAAACTCATACACACACCACGTGGTAGAACCTGTCTCAGTATTCAGTGTTTCCCAGGTCATGTCACAAGCTTCTGGAGGAAGCCCTGTTGTCCCCATTTTGAAGATGAGCAGACTAAGCTCAGAGATGTTCAGCAGTTCGTCCAGGACTTCACAGCAGAGACGTGGCCAGGCATACAGCCGGGCTGATGGGGCCCAGGCCTGGGTACTTATCATAACAGGATACCTCCTCAAAATGGGAGTCTTTCTCTGTTTCATGAAAGTCTCCCTGGCCTTGTGTGGGTTTGCACAGTTAATCGCTTATATCTGCCAGGCATAGGGTACCAGGAGGTCTGGTTGTCCCACGACGTCTACACCTTTGTCTCCCATATCCTACCAAAGTACAAAGGCTCCAGAGGCTGGGTTGGGCTGGGGTGAGGGGTCCCACACGTTTGTGCTCCACGATGGTTTGGCATTTTATTTTTATCACAAATGGAGCGCTCTTTCTATCTCCTACAGCTCCTCTGCACCCATGGGCCCACTGACCCTTCTTCAGAGGAAAAGTGAGGCACACATTTGGGTGAAAATGACACCAATAAATATGATCTCTCTGCATGTGAGAACTGAATAAATACGAGGTGATGATGAAGGTGCAGAAAGTAGATATGGCATTGATCAAATATGTGCGTCTCTTGCTGGGTCCAAGCCCACATCCTTTTAAAGCACCATATTGCCACCACCCACTTCTACCCACACGCCCACACCAAAGTGGCGGTGATCTCCTGGCCAGAGACATGGAGTGGCCATCCTTGACCACAGCCTGGGCGCACTGCCTAGAACCTCCATTAATTTATGAGATGCTTATTTTTTTTTTTTGCACTTTTGTTTTTCAGATACTTGAATCATGTAACAAAACAAGAAAATGTAATGACTTTTATGTGTGTCAAGGGCTCTTGGCCTTGCCTGTTTATGTAATTTTGGACAAAAACAACCCAGCTTTCAATTATAATAATGTGTGTCAGGAAAGAGGGCAACTTTGGGAGCCCTCATTCTCAAATAATGCTATTTTGTTCTAAGGAAGAAATTCATGCATAAATCTGTTATATTTAAAATGAAATTGTACTGAAAATACTGTATTTGCTAAAAGTTGTATTTCAGGAGTATCAAACCCAAGATTGAATAGTTGAAATTTCAGCATAATTATTATTCTGAATAGCAAGGGGTTGTGGAGTGGCTGGTGGGAACATTCAGAGCATGTGATGGAGGAAGCCAGTAGTTTCCCTTAAACATACTGCAGGAATACGTCTAGGTGGGCATTATCATCCCGATTTTGCAGTGGAAAGATGGGACACGTGGAGAGGATAAATAATTAACTAAGTACACAGCCAGGAAGTAGCAGAGCCAAGATTTTGTACCCTCTGAAAGGACCACCATCACTTGTGCTTTTATGACTACACCATGATAATTTTCTCTACAAAGCTAATTGCCACAGAGATAATAATAAAACACAAATACAATACTCTATTTTTGTTATATGCATTCTTTATTCCTCTTAGAAGCTTCAGTGATAACTTGTAGTCAAATAGGTCATCTTAGTAAATAAGTTGCTTTCAAGAAATAAATTGGTTCATATTAGATTTTGGTGCCCCATCAAATAATTACAACTAGCAGAGTTACTCATTGCTTTCTCAGTAACTGATTTTTGGGTGGAGGAGATAGTTGCCGAGTCTTATATGTTTAAGGACGCAGTACCCTCTTACACATCTGGGCTCTCATTCTGTTGGAGAGAACCCAGTTATGGAATACACCTAACACCCTTAACACGCGAGGTCAGGCACTGTGGATTTGGTATGTGCCGACAACAAAGGAGGTGAATTCTGGTGGACAGCAAGTGGTCACCACCAGAGTCATCCATCTGAAGTTGTGTTTAGGGTCCGGGGAAGAAAGAAAACTCAGTATAAAGCCATCACAAGTCCTAGAAAGACAACTTCAACTTGCAGGTCCTTCTGCGGGGGCTCAAGGACATCATATCTGAAAAACTCTAAGTGCCAGGTGATTATTACATTTCCAGCTGCTTTCATGCTATCTCCATCCAGATGACTGAGTCTGGAGCTGACACAAGGTGAAGACTAGACTCAGAAGTATGAGTGTGATTGACAGGTGATATTTCAAGTCAGCAGAAGAGATGAACTCATTTAGGCAAAAATTGTAGAGACAAGAAGAGAGAAGAAGAGAGTTCAGGACTCACCCCAGAGACATCTAAATGTTTAGAAGCCTGGCAGGAAAGGAAAAGCCAGCAAAAGAGACTCTAAAGAAGCTGCCATTGAAGAAGGAGGCAAATTAGGAGTGGGTGGCTGAGAAGAAGACCCTGGTCACTCTTGCTCAGCGTTACGGGGTCAAATCATTAGCATGGATGGAATTTGTGACATGGAGATCTTTTTTTTTTTTTTTTTTGCGGTACGCGGGCCTCTCACCGCTGTGGCCTCTCCCGTTGCGGAGCACAGGCTCCGGACGTGCAGGCTCAGCGGCCATGGCTCACGGGCCCAACCGCTCCACGGCATGTGGGATCTTCCAGGACCGGGGCTCGAACCCGCGTCCCCTGCATCGGCAGGCGGACTCTCAACCACTGCACCACCAGGGAAGCCCTTTATTCCCATCTGATGTTACCATTTACCCTAACCAAAACACTCATCTTGCCAGAGAAGTAAATTGCCATTTTGAAACATGAAAAACAGGCAAAAGTATAAAAATATGAATAATTGTCATTGTGAGTGTAGTAAGTACTATGGGATTGTGTGAATAAGGCATTTTTCACCCTGTTATGCCTCCCTCTTTCTTGCTTTCATAATTATTGAAACACTTTTCAGATCATTAACCCTGTCAAATACAAATTAGAGGGGAAAAAAATGCTCCCAACTAATGTAGACTTTCCCTAATCCCAACTCCAGCCTCCAAACCACTTTTCTATGTGAAAATAATCTTTTAACTTTTGCCTCCCAGCTCTGTATTACAAATTATTCCTTTTTTTAAAAAGTTGAAGTATAGTTGATTTACAGTATTGTGTTAGTTTCAGATATAAAGCACAGTGATTCAGTTTTATATATATATATATATATATATATATATATATATACACACACACATATATATCCCTTTTCAGATTCTTTTCCCTTATAGGTTATTACAAAATATTGAGTATAGTTCTCTGTGTTATACAATAGGTCTTTGTTGGTTACCTATTCTATATACAGTAGTGTGTATATGTGAATCCCAACCTCCTAATTTATCCCTCCCACCACCACCCTTTCCCCTTTGGTAATCATAAATTTGTTTTCTATGTCTGTGAGTCTCTTTCTGTTTTGTAAATAAATTCATTTGTATCATTTTTTTAGATTCCACATGTAAGTGATGTCACACGATATTTGTCTTTCTCCGTCTGACTTACTTTACTTAGTATGATAATCTCTAGGTCCATCCATGTTGCTGCAAATGGCATTATTTTATTCTTTTTTATGACTGAGTGATACTCCATTGTATATATGTATCACATCTTCTTTACCCATTAATCTGTCGATGGGCATTTAGGTTGCTTCCATGTCTTGGCTATTGTAAATAGTGCTGCAATTAATTCCAAAGTCTTCCTAACCTCTACCTATTTGTAAACTCCACTAAATGCATATATTTGAAACAAATAAAAAACAAACTTCATTTACCCTGAATTTCTTAATGGCAGAATAACAATATAGTTTTTTCTTCTTACTGTGAGAATAGGAAAATGGCACAACAGTGGTAGTATAGACTGATTCCAAAGATAGTCAACTACTCCGATGATACATTACTTACAGGATGAGAGAGTTGAATCATCTGAAGTTTCTTCCTCATTTTCATTAATAAATTGAGGATTCTTTGGAGTCGCTTAAAAGGCCTTGGCAAGCTTCCTAGACTTTGAGAACATTAGCAGACAAGATCAGAGGAAGAAGGAAAACACAGGAGTAACCCCAAAACTTAGCATCTTGTTTTGCATCAAGACATTTGCTAATTAGTAAGCGTAACCAGTGATCTTGAACTCAAGGAACAGAGAAGCCAAATGACAGAAAGAGCAGAGAAGATCCAACATAAGCAAAGCTTCAGGCAGCCCCACCGGCCTAGAGAAACCCAAGTCAGAATTGAGAGCTTGTTAAAAAGAGCATCCTTGGCAAATGCCACAGATCTTCAGTCAGGATCTCTGAAGCAGAATAGCCAAAGAGTGAGGGAAATCCAGATAGACCAATGTTTTCAAAGACTGATGCCCAGCTCTGAATACAATCCATCCAAGAGGACAAACCAATATCAAGAAGAAAAACCTGGCATAGCTAAGAGCCAAATAGTAACAGCAAATTATTATGTCTTTGCCTTTTAACATAAATTTTCAAATATACTGGTATAATTTTTTTAAAACACACAATTTATAAAAATTAACATAAGAAGAAACAGAAATAAGAATAGTCCTATATCATTTAATCCATAATTAAAACTTTATCTAAAAGAACTCTAGGCCTGATCGACTTCACTGTTATATTATAAAAACATTTAAATAGTAGTAACACCAACCTTGCACAAAAAAATCCCAGAGAAGAGAAGAAAAGGTAACGATTTCCAATCAATCTAAGAGCCTAGACTAAACTTGATACCAAAACCTAAAAAAGGATATGGTGAGAAGGGAAAATTACAGATTGCCTCATAAACATAAATGGAAAGCCCTAAATAACATATCAGCTAGTTAAAGAGTTAGATATAAATAAATGGAGAGATATATCAGATTAGTGCATCTGAAAATTCAGCATCAGAAAAATGGCAATATCCCTAAATTAATCCGTAAATGTAATATTTGCCCAATCAAAATCTTACAGACAAGAGTTTTTGTATGTAAATTGACCCATTCTTCATAACCCAGCAGCACAGAAGAAACAGCTACTGTGCCAGTGCGTCTCAGGGGGTCCCTGGCAGGTCTCCCTTGGGTGGTCTCCAGCAGCAACAGTCCATCCGTTTACCTTAATGGAAAAGAAATGCACTAGGCAATGAATGCAATGCTTTCTTCTCCCTTGCCAGCCCTTGAATGCCCAGGACCCCTTCTAAATGTCTCCTGTGAACGTGCGGTTTGGTTGAATTTGAATTTGCCCAGCTCAGCTGCACCCTCTAGTGGCCAGCACTGTCTCAACCCCAGCCCGGCAGCAACACCTCAGCTTCAAATAACAAGGGCAGCGTGGCTGTCTACCCATCACAGAGGCAGCTTGCGGGGAGGCGCCCACCCATTCCTGGTGCCGGGCCCCCTCTGAGCTTTCCAGCTGCATCTCTCTGCTTGGTTGTGTAGCCAGAGCCAGGATCACTGCCTGGGATCAAGGACACCCCCTCAGATTGAATCCGGTGTCTTTTTTAATCCAACGGTACTAAGCAAATCCAAAATAAACATTTTAGCATATTTTCACAAGACACATGTTAAATATTTTTATTTCACTTAACGATGGAAGACCATTTCTACCAAAAATGGTAGAAAACTTGAAAAACACTGGAAAAGCATAGATACTCCTCTTGATAAAGATTTGCTGAGCAGCTCCCAGTGCAAGCAGTGTGCTATTGCTGCAGATCTGATGCTTGATCAGGCACACACACCGCACACCAAGAGACAAGTCCATAACCAGGGGCATTTGCTTCATACACATATTGCATATTCCTGTAAAGGTCACCTACATATATGCATGTATATATATGAATGAATACTAATATATTTACAAATGGTCACATTATTTACCTTATTCTATTTTTGTAGTTCTGTATCAGGATTTTGTCACTGAACCTATAATCCTCATTTAAGCCAATCTGCCAGGAGCCTCTTGAAACATTCAAAATAAGACTATTTTTCATTTTTTTTGTTTGTCTGTTTTAAATGTATAACACCAGAAAGCTCATTGCTGTAGGTGTTTAGAAGCCAAAATACATTAACTTCCTTTTATAAATGCATGATTTTTTTTAAGAAAACACTTATAGAATGCCACCGAAATCTATAAAATCAACATTGTCAATAACCTACTTTTTAATGCACTTGCTGATCTTAGAAATATGCTAAAATGCCGTCCTGTTCTTTTCCCCTGCATTTATCTCACTGTGCTGCTCTGTGTTACTTCAGCATTATTACTGCACTGGGCCCATCCCCACATTTTGTAAGGTTCTTGAATGAACACAGAATATGAGGCACTTCAAAATTACTTACAGATAAGAAAACACAGTATCTTGCGATTTTTTTTCCTGAATTAGGGTGCTGTATTAGTCAGTGTTCTCCAGAGAAACAGAACTGTAGGATGTGTGTGTGTGTGTGTGTATACAGAGATTTATCATAAGTAATTGGTTCATGGGATTATGGAGACTGACACGTCCAAAATCTGCACAGTGGGCCATCAAGCTGGAGACCCAGGGAAACTGGTACTGCAGTTCCATTCTGAAGGCCTCCAGGCTGGAGTCCAGAGAGCTGGAGCTCCAGGTCAAGTCCAAAGGCAGTCTTCCTTCTGTAGAACCGGGAACAGCCAGTGTTCCACATGAGGTCTGAAGGTCATCTGGGGGAGAATTCCCTCTTGCTCAGGGGAAACCAGTCTTCTGTTCTATTTAGGCCGTCAACTGATTGGACGAGGCCCACCTACATTATGGAGGGCAACTTTCTTTCCTCAAAGTTCACTGATTTCAGTGTTAATCTCACCCACAGCACCCTCTCAGACACTCCCAGAATAATGTTTGACTGAATATATGGGCACTCCATGTCCCAGCCAAGTCGACACATAAAATTAACCATCACAGGTGTATAACTTCATTTACAATAATTTTTAATATAAAAACCCTATGTGTTATAATTATTCTGCCTAATAGCCAAGTTCTTCTGGCATTAAAGTGAAGAATGAAAGGAGAAAGCCATGAGACAAAGCAGAGCTCTCCCCTCACTAGATATATTACAAAAATAAAGGTGGATTTAGGGAAGGTGGCACAGACCTCAGCATTTAATCAAGATTCAGGGGAGAAATTAAAATATATCTTCATCTAAAACTGTATACAAAGCTACGTTTTCTTAGCAAAGAATTCTACAATCATACAAACAGATGGTGCTTTGTTTGCATTCAGGGAAGGGTTGTGTATGAAGGTTGAAAAACCACGTAAAAGGTAAAACGGGAATATTAAATCTAGCACAGAATCACTATGAAATTAGAAATTGTTTTAACAAACACCACCACTTTCAATACAATACTTTAAGGCAAATATTATCATACATATTATACATTTATAGATTGGTAAATGCTTAACTCACATCACACAGTCAGGAAGCGGCAGTGCTGCATTGCCAGCCCCAGGGTACTGAATCCAAGCCCTGTTCTCCTTCTCATTCAGCTGAATATCTCAATTAAAGAACAGAGCTACCATATGCCTTAAAGAAATGGAAATAAATGATGGGTGGGATCAAAAATGATGGGAAAACTCATCTTTGGATTCCTCTACAATTCAAGCTAGATTACCCTGTAGGTGTTAGGTTGACACAAATCTTCACCTGTCTAGAATTGTTCTTTAAGATGAAAATGTGTATCTAATCTCACAGATGAAACTGTCCCCTTGTTGTCCGCTGGACCCAAGCTCTTCTCATAGGCAGTAGGGTAGAGCTCATCAAGAACGGCTTTGAAACGAAAACACAGAGAAATTCAATAACGTCCATGAGTTCACACCACAGAACGAAAATAATATACAATTCTTGTGTTTCATAGCTCAGTGCGGTACCCTCCAGGTAACGTCAGCATGGGCACGCCAAGGTGCTATAGTATCTGTCACCTTTCATCCATAAAGAAACAATCATTTATTACCATCCCCATGTGGCAGGTGATCCGCTACTTGCAGCATTTCAGCAAGTGACTTTGCCACCATGAAGTTTCTCAGCCTAACTCTGGCATTCCCTCAGCCTCACAAACTCAATCTTCCCCAATCCTCCCCTAATTCTTAGTTAAATGTGGCCTCTACATCCAACCATTCAGAGATCATAGCAAGGTGAGAGGGGGAAAAGGTTTCCCACTTTCCTTTGATGCAATGAAAATAACTTTGAATTCTGAGTCTCTGCTTCCGAGTCCTGTATGGGATGACATTGACGGATATCTAAGAAAGTTGACTATAGTTTTAACTAAAAGTAAAATTCTAAATTCCTTTCATGTTTTCTGAAAAGTCATTTTAAGGGAGTGAGATGTGAGGGGCAATAGAATGACCCTTCAAATTTTGTTGAAAGCTGGAATGGTTTTCTATCACTAAGATCGAGAAATGATACCTGATACGGAAAGTAGGAAGTCAACATTTCCATGATTTAAGGATAGAAATATTCGTTGAGTGTCTGTTTCATAAAAGAGAATTGTACTTTAGGACTTATTATAAGATAGGCTAGATTTTGAGATGTTTATTTATTTATTTATTTTTTATATTTGGTTATTCAGTCTAGTTCTTTTCTGTTGAAAATTGCAGTTTTACATGCACTTATGTAATGCAATTTCCAACTTAGAGAAAGGAAGTCCCAAAGTTATTATAGCCTCACAGATTCAAATAGCCTTCACATTTACAGCCCCTGTGGATCAAAACATTGACAAAAACAGGTTCAGTGATGACTCCCTGAAAATGAATCCCAATTCTAGAAGGAGGAGTGATTGGGTCTTAGCTATCCCCCCCCACCGTCTAGGAAAATATACCAAAGAGAAGAAGGTCACACAGTGAGAAGACCCTTTTGCTGTATTTCATTCTGGTCCTGTCTGCTGGGCACACCAGGTCCAGTACAATAAGTGGGCCAAGGCTCTTTGATTGGGAGGGTGTACCCAATCAAGTGTATCGGACAGTCTCTGAATGGGCATTCAGGCCAAAGGACTGGTGGGGACACCTCGGTCAGAATGGCTCTAATCCCAACCAGGACTTAGAAAGGAAAGGGTGGGCCAACCCCTGGGTGAATGGCATCCCGCGCATCTCAAGTGGCTCCAACAATTTTCCAAAACACCCACCATGAAATCAGGTGGCGTCTTTGGCATCAACATACCTATATCAGTGCCTACACCTGTGGGGGACAGAATCCTGGCCCCCAGAGACATCCAGGCCAGTATCTGTGAATATATGACCTTATGTGGAGAAAGGGACTTTGCAGACGTTGTTAAGTTAAGGATTTTGAGCTGGGAGATTAGCCTAGATTTTCCAGGTGGACCCAGTCTAATTGCACGAGTCCTTAAAAATGGAGACACTTTCCCAGTGAGGTCAGTCAGAGGGACATGTGACATTTCTGGCTTTGAAGACAAGGGAAGGAGCCACAAGCCAAGAGATGTGGTGGCCTCTAGAAGCTGGCAAAGATGGGAAAAGATTCTCCCCGAGAGCCTCCAGAAAGGAAGGCAGCTGCAGCCACCTTGATGTTGGCCCATTGAGATCCGCGTTGGACTTCTGACCTCCAGCACAGCAAGATGATGCATGTGGGTTGTTTTAAGCCACAGAATGTGAACAATTTTTTATGGCAGCAATCGAAATGAATACAGCACCTAAATTCACCCTCACAGGAATGAGCTGTGACAGAAATCTCTACTTAGTGAAATCCCAAGTGGTCACTTAGGTGGCATGGGGCCGCATGGCATTCCAAGGACCCCCCCTTTCTAAAACATTTCAGCAGCTAGGATCCTGGGTCCAATCCAAGTGACAGCGCTCTCCAGAATAGGTTATAGAATGTGGCTGGTATGTCAGCAACAGTCACGAGGCACAGCGTTTAGGGCAGTGCCAAGGCAGAGGACAGAGGGCAGGCAGTAGGCCCCGGGTCTGACCAGGATACAGTGAAGTGCTCTGGGAAGTGGATGAAAGAACGAAGGAAGAATAAACAGCACTTGTTGGCTGCTTGCGGCGTCTCACTGCTAACTGCTTGACGAATATTATCCCAAGATCCTTGCAACTCTGTAAGGGAGGCGCTATTGTTATCCCCACTGTACAGCAGGGAAACTGAGGCTGGATGACTTTCCCACAGTCACACAGCTGGCAAGTGGCATTGTGTCCCTAGAGTCGAAAGCCCAACAGTAGTCCTGCAGGTCCTGATGTTGGGAGATGCCACGGAAACCACATAATGAGAAAAACCCCCAGGGTGCGGGGAAAGCTTGCTAGGTTATGTTGGCTCTGGGAACTTCTGAAAAATTCTAATGATGACTTTTTATTATTAATTTTATTTTTATTTTTTAATTATTGATTTTACTATTGCTAGCGTGTTATTAACATGGTTAGAGCTCCATTATGCAATCAGATTATTCATTTAAGCATTTAAAAAAAATTTTTTTTCATTTAAGCATTTTTTATATCAAAATTTACTTCTAAGTTCCTTGGGGCCCTGCTACGACTTTTCAGTGAAGACCACATCATAATTTATCATCCTCAAAGCTTCCTTCAGATACTGCTTCTAAGACCACCATTGCCTCGTCCTGATATACATTCTTTCTCCTTTTTCCCTCTGTGCAGAGGAGAAAGTGAACAGCTCTCACTCTAAGACCCACCCCCAAGCCCATTCTCATGCAAAACGTTTCCAGTTTAGGCCCTGGGAGCCTCACTTAGCACACAGGGCTACAGAGCTGTGAATAATTCACTGCAAGTGCCCAAGATGAGAGAAGTTGCCATGTTTTCTTCCAGCCAGCCTCATGCAATATCTAGCTGCACATGGAAATGGAGAGGTGGCTGTGGAACAGAGGGGATGGATGGGTTGCTAAAATAAATTGGTGAGGAGATGAACTAGATAAACAATAAGGTTTTACCCACAGTCTGTCTGGAGGAGAGCCTCCAGGATCTGCTTCTGTGCAGAATTTAATCAGAAGAAAGCATCCAGAAAGGCACTCGGACCCTTTGAGTCCGAGTTGTTGATGTTTGCCCGCTTCATCCACAGCAAAAGCACATAATTACCTGTCATGAGCGTTCTGTTAGGATCCAGGGGACGTGGCAGGAAAACTGACTGAGAGATGTGAAAACCAGAGTTACATTTCAAACATATACTTTCCTAATAACAGAGAGACTCTAGGAAGAAAGTAATTTTTTAAAAAGACTAGTTTTGCTGGAAACTGCTTTCCAACAACTGTGGAGAGAGGTCCCAAAGCACTTGTGTGGCATCTCCTCATAGGGAGGGATGCCCGTTCTTGGTCTGCCAGTTGGAGAGGAGAAATGGCAGCCGTCCCCAAGGACCGCAGTTCCACTCAAGTTCTTTAGCTGCAGGTGCCTGGCAAGGGCTGGAGGTAACCAGAGCCAGTTTTCCTGTCTCTGTGCCAAACATGCCAGAGCAAAAGCCAGGAGCAAGTGCAACTACTGAGCAAGGACGCACAGGCATAAATCGATGGATTTCCTGCCAGACGTACAAAACATCTCCTGGTTCAAATGATTAGAAGGTAAGTCTCTCATGGCATTTCCCTTTATTTTCTGTTGCTAGGTTAAAACAACAAAACAAAACAAAACAAACAAACTCACCTAGCCAGTAACTGTTACCAGAAGGGCGGGGCCTGAGAGCAAGCTCTTGTCTGACACTGGGAAATGAATTGTCTGAAGAGACACATGTGCGGACAAACCAAAAGACTTTATTGAGAAGGGGTGCCCAGGTGGGGGGCATCAGGGTAGGAGAGCCCAGGGGAGCAGCTCTGCCACATGGCTCACAGACTCTGGTTTTATGGTCATGGGGTTAGCTTTCCGGGTTGTCTCTTGTCAGTCATCTTGCTTGGCCCACATTTGTCCTTCCTGGCGGTGCGCCCATCTCTCAGCCAAGATGGTTTCCAGCGCCAGGATTTCTGGGAGGTTGGCAGGACATATTATGGGCTGGCATTTTCTCCCTCCTCTTGGCCCCTCCTGAACTCTCCCAGTTAGTTATCCACGGCAGCACCACGTTTATCAGGACCTCCAGTTGTGAGACAACTCATGCAAGCGGTTATTATTGGGCCTGGCCAAGGCGGGCGATTTTGGTCAATGGTTCCGTAACATAACCACTGGTCCACACATGCAGTGATGTCAAGATGATTTCTATACTGACCTCCCTTTCCTTCTCCTGTTGCCTTCTTCCCCTTTCTCCAACTGCGTCTTACCTCTTTTCTACCAGCCTCTGGCCCTGCTCCATCCTCCTGCAGTAGGGGGTCCATTTTTGGTTTGGGTCCCCTTCTCCCAGGCTGGCTCCACTGGCAGGACTGCTAGAATTCCAGTTAAACCCCAAGCCCCGCTTCCCATGCCTGGCGCACTACACGCACAGGCTACTTTTGTTTCATTAATTGCTAGTTTCTGCTGCCTTATCTTTGCTCCTTTCTCTGCCCTCTCCTTTTCTGGTCTCTGGGCTAAAAGTTGAATCTGCTTCTTCTGTCGCTGTGCTTTCCTTTGATGTTTAGTCCACTCCTGGGAGAGATGCCTGGATGTGCTTCGTAATGAGCAGCTGTGAGGCTGCCTTGGAGGGGAGGTTGTGGTTATCTACCTACAGACGAGGTCCTCCTACCACCAGCCTTCACAGCCCCTCAGGGGATGGGGGAGAGATATTGGTTCACAGGACTCATCACACTGTGAACTCCTTGAGGGAGACGGGAGAGTTTTATGGATGTTGATTCTCCAGTACTGTGCGTGTCATAAGCTTTCAGGGAACATTTGCTAAAATGGCTGAATTAATGAATCAGTTTCTAGATGAGTGCACCTCTGTCTACACACCCTCAGCTGCAGTTGTTTTGCTGTGGTGATACAGCTTTCAGAAGTGCTAGAAGTTTGGCTAAGATTCCAGAATTTTCCTAAGGCCCAAAGCCTTCTCCATCAGTTTGATGTTTATCTGCTCTCCCTAGAGGACCTAGGTCCTTTCCCACGAACCATCTGGTGAGGGCGCGTGTTCCCTCTCCCCACAATCTGTGTAGACAGAGGATTGCGCAACTGTGCTTGGTGGACCGTGTCCTGGATGGTGGATCTTTGCCTCCACCGTCAGGAAATGCATGAGTTTGGGAAAATTTATTTAAACTCGCTAAGTCTCAACTGTAAACTGTAAAAGGTACAACTGTAAAATAAAGACCATAATAGGACCTAATAAGATAACCCATAGAAAGCAGTTAAAGTAGAGCTGGCACATAGTACGTGCTCAAAAGTATTAGCTGATTTGATGATGATGATGATGATGGTGTATTAGTTACTCACCCATTGCAGTAGAATCCATCTTATTCTTATTAATGTAGCCTTGAGTTTCTGGATGTCGAGTGAACTTTGAGAGGATCTGTCTACCCCTGTCCAGCCTTAACTTCGCAGGAACTAAGTGCAAAAATAAGTAACTCAGACCTACAGAGGAAAGCTCTTCCTTCCTAGCACATTCTCTGCACCTTTCGCCAACATCTCTATTTTAGAGGACACTGAAGTCTACCTTAAGGCGATAACTATTCAGATCTTTCTCAAGCTAGATGCGATCAGCCACATGGTTACCCTCTGCATGTCACTTCCTCCCCTTATCCTTTGTAGAGCGATGACCTTCTCTCATCTCTGCCCGTTCCTCCAGCTGACTCACACCTGTGCTCTGCCCATTCTACCCGGACCCATTACCTCCCAACTACTGAAATTAAGACTTTTCCTGCAGTGGTCAACTGCTATGTGAGAGGACACATGTCCACTTTATCTCATTTAAGTCTACAACCAATTAATTGACCAAGGTATTGCTATCCCTCCAACTATTTGCTACTTGAGAATTGAGAACTCCAGGAGTGTACACAACTCCCTTTCTGTCACACAGCTAAGAAGAGCAGGGATAGGTTTGAACCCAGGGCAGGTGACTCTAAAGATTTCGACGTCCTTTCACTATGTACTATCGACTGCAAGTTCCAGAAGGTGAGAGACTATGTTTTATTTGAATTTTAATTGCAAGTACCCAGCCCGACTGCTTAGCCTAGAGCCTTGCATAAGCAGACTGTTAACTGTGTTATTTCACACCTATGCACAGATGTTCCCTAAATGTCTGGGGAATAAATAGGTGGTGAACGTAGCAGTCTAGGCTTACCCATCTCACTGGATGGCATAGAGTGGGGAACAATAAATGAGGGTTGAACTTAATTGAAATAAGACTGAAAAGAAAGGTTTAGAAATTATTCAAGAACAGTGAGAACCTGCTGGTGGTTTTCAGAGTATCCTGGCGTTAAGGAAAGTTGCAGTGGGAATAAAGTGCTGAAGATCTGCCACAGACATGCAGAACAACTGGAACTTCTTAGTGGTAATCGAACCCCAGCCTCTCCCCAGGAGATCATTTTAGAGAAGAAATGAGGGATTAAAATGCTAGACTGTGGGTTGAACCAAGCTTGTTATGACCCGCTGGTAAACCACCATCTCTGTCTTGTTAAAAATAACTGTGCTGAGAATGTATTCTGTTTCCCCTTCAAGATTTCCACTCCCCACCCGCAGTGCACTCTGTGACGCCCAGGCTAAGCCCTACAACTTGCATCAGAATGGTTCCCTGGTCCTCCAGCTTCAAGTTGGGTCTGTCAGTGGAATGAGGTGCAGGGCATCCGCAGGTGGGGGGAGTGAGTGAGGTGCCCCTAGTCCCAGCTCACTTCCTGCTGTTCCCTGGAGGCTTCCTCTTGCAGCCACAGGTCTCTCCAGGTTCCAGTTACAGCTCCCTCCCCTATCCTTCACATCAAGAAGAGGTGACAGCTTCCAGGGGTTGTGAACTCTGGGATGCAACCCTTAAGCCCTCAGTTTTCCTCAATCCTGTCTTACCTTGTAAACAACCCTTATCAAACTCTCTTTGTTTAGGGTTTTAAGAGTGCCATCTGTTTCCTGCAGACCCTCACTAATGCAGTAATGGCCAAGACCCCCAAATCTTGGTGGCCTAACCCAAGAGAAGTTGACTTTCATTCATGGGAAGTCCAACCAGCTGTTTCTGTGAGCTGGCACTCAGGCTTCTTTGATCTGGGGGCTCTATCCTCCTTGGAGCATCTAAGGGTGGAGATTTTATGGGTCAGCTCTGGAAGTGGCATCTATCACGTTCTGGCATTCTGTTGGCCAGGACTTTGTCACCTGACCATACCTAAATGCAAAGAAGGTTGGAAACTTTGTCTATCTTGTGCTTTAGAGGAAAGAAGATGGGCTTGGGGAAAACGAAGCAACCTCTACCACACCATTTCAAGACTGTAGCCACATTTAATCAGTGCAGAAAATGTATGTTTACTCCAATGTACAATATCCTTTCATGGTGCTGTTTGCATCCATCAGAGCAGGTCTTGGGATATGGTATAAAAATAGGCTGGGTGTCCAAAGATGGAGGCATATGATTCTACACCAAGCCAGCAGCAAAGACCTTGTGATTCTAAAAACACAGCACTACTTAGCTTGTTGAGCCTGTAGGAAAACAGGTGTAGAAGGGTAAACTGATCTTTTGGAAGAGCACCTAAGAGCAGGGGGATAGCCAGGGGATCACAGGATCACTGTGGGTGGTGCAGATGTTTCTATAGAGAAGTGGGGTAATGCTTGACTGTAGAAGTGACTTTCTTGTATTTTTTTTCTGTTTTTTAAAAAATGTTTTAATTCTCTAAGAGTGGCAATACAAATTCTACAGTCTGAAAATGTGGCAGAAATGGAGCAGGAGATCTAGAGAGGAAACTCGGAAAACCAGGAAGAAATGCACTTTTGGGGTGCAATATATAGAGTGCCTTTAGTGGGGAACTGTTTGGTGGTTTTATGTTCAATGAGTTTTCAATGAATTTCAGAGGTGGAAAGACCCTGTGGTCATTCCCAAGAGAAAGGTGTGGCCCTGGAAATCTGGGTGATTTGCCTGTAGTCCCTGGCAGCTAATGGAGAAGCTGGGGAACCAAGGTGGACAGCTTTCCCCAGGCCTAGCACACTGTAGCTGCGTGGTCAGTGTCAGCCAACTGTTCAAGGCCATACCTCCCAGACTCCTCCAGCTGGCCTCATACTCCTGGAATATGCATCTTGTTGACCCAGAGCTCCTTCCGAAGTGAAGGACAATCACTCTCCACACAGAGAGCAAAGGGCAGGGAATTAACACTCCTTGGGAATATCCGCAAACAATGGCTGCTGGAAGTCAATGAATGATTCAATAATGGCGCAGAGTTTATTGACTGCCTTCCTTTCCTTCTCCCACTTCCCCTACCTGTACCATCAATTCCTGTTCCTTCGAAATAGTAGATTTTCTGAAAGGAGACATAGCAGTTGGGAAACTACACTAATAAATTCTAGTAGAGAGAACCAGACCTATGGAGTAAAGGAAAAGCTGGGAGGAGAATCCAGATGGAAGCCCCACTGTGTGGTGGTTGGGTGAGCATGTGTGAAGTTTTGAGCAAATTTCCATTTTTATATTATTCTGGTGCAAAGGCTACAGCACCAAGGGAAGCAGCAGCTCTGGGGCGAGGGAGCAGGGTTCAGAGCTGGTCACACTCTATCCCAGGGAGGGATCATAGACTCTGTGGAACTCGGTGGGTCCCTATGGTGAATGGAAATTTCAGCAAAAAGAGAACATGAGAAGCCCAGGTCCTTCCAGACAGCCCTAGGTTGACATGAAATCATGTTTGTCATGTGATAGCATGAGATTCCTTAAAGATTAGAATGTTAACCTATTAACGGGAACAAAAGTCTTGCATCTCAACCTTGCAGTCACGGAAGCTCACCTTTTGGCTTTGGTTCTGCCCTGTGCTTGAGTTTGTGCCCTTCCTCTCCACATGCCATGCTCACCCCTTTGTGCCCGATGGTCTCTTTCTTTCTAATGAATGATATTCATTCACCAAACCTCATCCTGAGGAAAATGTCAGTTTGAGCCATTTGTACTTACATGGACATTACTATAAAGGCAATGTGTAGCCCTCCTGGGCACCAGCCTCAGAGCCCCATGTGCAAGGAAGAACCTGAGACATCGACCACTCCAGAGAAGGCAGGACTGGGATCTAACTTGTTCTTAGCGCTCAAATGAGCACTTAATTCCACCATCATTCCTGACCTGGTTAGGCACTGGTCCTAGAGGCTCCCTGGGACCCTGCACTCAGCTTTGTGATAGTTCTGGAGACAGCTGGTGTACCTGTCTTCTCACCTGTCCATGTATTCCTGTGCACTGTGAACACCTACAGGACACAGGCTGATTTTCATAATAAATATCTGTATCTTAGTGCTTAGTACAATGCTTGGCACTCAGTAAAATCTGAGTGAGTGAATGAAGACAGGGCTACGTGGCCCATCCACTAACTCCAGCCTTGTAGCCAGAGACCTACACAGTCTTTGTTGACCTCCATGGAAAGTCACTGTTTTCTTCCTGGACTCTTGGGACTTTGAGTGATTTCTCTCTCCTTAACCCACTGCTCTTGTCTCCATGTGTCTGTTTGGTTGTTTATTTTTAAGCATCTTTCATCTGTATCCTTTTTTATGGTCAGCTGGTTTTCTCCCCAACTTCCAGCTTCTACCAGCTACTATGGTGGCTTTTGAAACACTTTCCTGTTTCTACTATTCCTGCAGTTCAGTCGACATGGCAGAAAACAGAAAGAATTACTTTCAACAGGCCTCGTTTTGATCTTGATTTCTTTGGAAGAAATTTCATAGTGTCTCAGTACTGCCTCTAAAATTTAGTAAAGCCCCAATATTGGCTCTAAGTTGGCTTAATAACGGATCCTCCATTATCCAAGCTGAAATTTTTGGTTAAATGCAATTAAAGTTACTTGATTCCAACACAGAAACCCACTGTGTAATCCTCTACTCTAGGTTGCCTCTCTCCCATCTTCATGGCATAAGCATCGCTCCAGGGATTTCCAAATAGGCCTCAACTGAACCTAGCTCCTCCCCTTTTCAAAACTCACTTCTTCAAAAGTTCAAAGACAGACCAAGTCTACCGTGTAGAGTCATTGCAATTATTCTAAACTCTGTCCCCATCACTGCAAGTGACTCCCAAACTCACCTTTGTCTTTTCCTCCTTCTGCGTTGTTGTCCTTGGTGAAATGTGAGTGCTTGATGCATTTCTCCCACGGACTTGCATGCCTATCACTTGGGTTCTGGATATTCGGGTCCCTTCAAGAAAGACGCTTGGCCTCATTTCCTGTGGCAGTTCCCTCCGAGCTTCATCCCAAGTGTGTTCAGATGAAGGAAGATGAAGAGGAAGAGAAGACAAACGGACCTGCCCCACAGGCCTTAGAGCTTTCATTTGTCAAGAATGTCCATCTACCCCAAATGCAGGAAGATGTCCTTTGTACAGCAACCAAAGGACACTAAATGTCCAAGTAGGTTTTATTCAAGCAAATACCCAGGCATTTACTTTATTTTTTAATATCTGTTTTTAAATTTTTTTAAAAATATTTTTTGGTCACACCACTCGGCATGTGGGATCTTAGTTCCCTGACCGAGGATCAAACCCACATCCCCTGCAGTGGAAGCATGGAGTGTTAACCACTGGACGACCAGGGAGTTCCCCAAGTATTTAATTTAGAATAGCTTAAAGAATCAGAATAGTAGGGTCATCTGGACCCTTACAAGCTCTTGAGTGAGATGTGTCCCAGTTGTGCAAGAGCACAGTGCAAATGTTTGTCTGTGGAGCCTCTGAATATGGGGGAGATGAAGTTCCTGAGGAAGAATTACCCTTCTCCAAACTATCTCTCTGGACTCTGGGGAGGAAAACTGTCTTCCCCACAGAATTGACTGAAGGCCAAGTAGCTAACCTAAGAGAAGGGGTCCCTTCTTCCTTTGGAAAGGAAGTCATGACTTTGTGTGTGTGTGTTTATTGGGGTGAGTTGGGAGGAAATCTCCCTAATCTCATAGAGTATGAAATTTATTGGTGTCACTCTCTGGAAGGAACTAAAGACATAAGTTAAGGGCCTTGAGGAGAAATCGTTTTAAGAATCAGGAAATAGAGTCTGCATCCAAACACCATTTCTAAACCTTGAGAGAGTTTTCCATGGTATAATAGTTAGGGTGCTGCTAGCAGAGCTAGTGATCTGAGGGATTTCTGGGATTGAATCAGTTTGAGAAATATTACATTTTCCCCCAATTTTTTTGTGGTAAAATACAGAAAATGTAAAATTACCATATTAAACATTTCTAAGAGTATAGTTCAGTGGTATTTAACACATTCATAATGTGCGACCATCATCACCATCTGTCTCTAGAATTCTTTTTATCTTGTAAAACTAAAACTGCATACACATTAAACAATAACTTCCCATCCTCCTCTCCACAGCCCCTGTGAACCATCATTTCATTTTCTGTGTCTAGGAACTTCATATAAGTGGAATTAGACTCTATTTGTCTTTTTGTGACTGTCTTATTTCACTTAACAAAATGTCCTCAATGTTCATCCATGTTATAGTATGTATCACAATTTCCTTCATTTTTAAGGCTGGATAATATTCCAGTGAATTTACAGTTGACCCTTGAACAACAAAGAGGTTAGGTTGTCCAACCCCCATGCAACTGAAAATCCAAGTATAACCTTACAGTCAGCCCTCCATATCTGAGGTTCTGTGTCTTCAGATTCAACCAACAATGGATCGTATAGTACCATAGTATGTATTTAGTGAAAAAAATCCACATATAAATGGATCTGCACAGTTCAAACCTGTGTTGTTCGGGGTCAACTGTATATATTATATTTTGCTTCTCATTCATCCATTGATGAACAATTGGGTTGCTTATATATTGGCTATTGTGAATAGTGCTGCTATAAACATGGGTTTATTTACTTTGGGTATATACACAGAGGTGGAATTGCTGGATTACATGGTAAGTTTTTAATTTTTTGAGGAATCGGCATACTGTTTTCCGTGGCAAATCTACCATTTTACATTCCCACCAAGAGTGCACTAGAGTTCCTACTATTCCACATCTTCAACAACACTTGTTATTTTGTGTTTCTTTGATAGCCATCCTAAGGGTGTGAAATGATATCTCATTGTAGTTTGGGTTTGCATTTTCCTAATGATTAATTATTTCAAGCATCTTTTCATGTGCTTCTTAGACATTTGTATATTTTATCTGGAGAAATGTCTATACAAGTTCTTATCCAATATTTGAATCAGGCAAAACATAATGAAGTTGAAAGTACAAGGCTAAAATATGTTAAAACCAAGTTTAACCAAACCAAAGGAATTATTAAGCAAAGAAAAGTTGTGTTAATTTAAGACAAAGTAGACTTTAAGACAAAAATCATCAGCAAAGGAAAAAAATGTCAACATAATGACAATAGGTAACTTTCTTCAGGAAATTTCAAAAGATATACATATAAAATTCAATACGTGTGTCTCTATCTCAGAGCTGCAGGACATATAAAGAAAAGAGCTGACAGAATTACAAGTGGAAAATGAAACATGCGTTACTGTTGTGGGAGATTATGAGACATAAATATATAGAACTGAGACATAAATGTATAGAAGAGAAGTAGGGTATAGAATAGCTTAAAGCTGTAATTATAAAACATCTTGATTTAAAAAACGTACACAAACACTTCACCCAAAAACACTGACTGATATTGGAAACTTTATTAATATTGATTATATTATTTATACCTTAAAACAAATTATAATAAATTCCACAGGCTATTTAGTCAGACCACAGTACAAAGAAATTATGACTTATTTTTAAAAAGTATGCATGTTAGGAAATTTCAAAGCAAACTTCTGTACAACTCATAACTCAAAGGGGAAAGTATAATAAAAACTAGACCATACCTAGAAATGAATAATAACACTTCTCAAAAAAAGAACCATGAGGATATTTAGAATTGTACTAACACTAGTAAAGACGATTAATAGAAAATACATGGTATTATTATTGAACTCAAAATGTTAGAGAAAAAGCAAAAGAATAAGCATGAACTAAGAAAAATGTTGCAAGATACAAGAAGAAATTAATAAAAACAAATGGTAAATGCATTTTTTAGAGAGAGACAAAAACTCAAGAGGATACTTATTTTTAAAAATCTAATAGACTAGAAAAATATTTGCCAAAACTGGTACAATAAAAAGTTAAAAAAAAAACCCATAAATTCATATTTTTTAAGTGATAAATTACAAGATACAGTATGGAAAATAAAGTTGAAGGAAACATTAAGTAGACAATGTCCTGGGTGGGGAATAATTATATTAAAAGTGATCTGAGAGGAAGAAGGACAACTTGTGTAGAAACATAACTATCTGTATTTAAAACTGTATCAAAAAACTAAAGCAAAACAAAACAAACAACTCCCCAGGCCCAGGCAGTTTTAGTTGAAAATTCTAAAAAAATTGAAAGAACTAAAATTCTATTGTAGAAATTGTTTCAAGGACTAGGAATTCAAATGCTGGTCTCAAATCTAGCAATGAGTTTGTTCAAAACAGAGATAAAGACATTATTTAAGAGAGGAATGACATATACTAATCTCACTGTTGACCATAGAAGCTGAAATATTAAATATTTTAGCAAACTAAATCCAGTGATACATAAAATATATTATGAACACTGGCTTTATACCACAAACACAAAGACAATAAACATTATAAAATCTACTATTGTGATTCAAAATATAGGTGGAAAACAATCAGTTTAACAGTAACTGTACTTAGCTAAATTCAAACATATTCAAGAGTAAGCTTTTCTAAAAACTAGAAAGAGGAGAAACTTTCCTTATTATAATAAGAGGTATTTACTAAAAACTATAATGAATCCAGTATTTAATTGTGAAACCAAAAAATACTTTTCTTTAACTTCAGGAAGAAGAGCAGAATGCCTACTCTCACTACTTCTGTTCAATTTTTTTTCTGGTTGCCTAAGACAACCTTATTAAACAAGAGTAAAGAAGTAAATATTAAGGTAGAACAGTTGATATGTTTGTGTGCATAGGAAACCCTAGAGAACCTATAGCTAAATTATTGGAATTAATAAGAAAACTCAGAAGGTTGCTAGATGTAAAATCAATGTATGAAAATGGACTGTATTCCAATAACCATCAACAAGCAGGTAGAAAATCTAATTATAAAAAGACAATTTACAAAACAAGAAATATATTACTGAGGATTAAATCTAACAAGAGATATGCAATAACTTTATGCGTAAAAATATGAAACATTATTAAAAGACATAAGAGCTAACTAAATGAAGAGAGATAACAAACATGTCATGGCTAGAAAAACTCAGATATCAAGATTTTTTTATAAACTAAAAGAGACTGAGAGTGTAATGTTAGCACTGGGATAGAAAAATAGATGAATAGAGCATGGCCAGGAACATAGAAAGAGCCCCACAAACATAGATACAGAGAATTGGTTTATGACAAAGGCAGCTTTGCAAGTCAGTGCAGAAATGCTGGCATGGGGGAAATTTCAAGATGGCGGAGGAGTAAGACGTTGAGATCACCTTCTTCCCCACAAATACATCAGAAATACATCTACACATGGAACGACTCCTACAGAACACCTACTGAATGCTGGCAGAAGACCTCAGATTTCCCAAAAGGCAAGAAACTCACCACGTACCTGGGTAGGGAAAAAGGAAAAAGGAAAAACAGAGGTGAAAGAATAGGGATGGGACCTGCACCAGGGGGAGGGAGCTGTGAAGGAGGAAAGGTGTCCACACACTAGAAGCCCCTTTGAGGGAGGAAACGGCAGGTGGCGGAGGGGGAAGCTTTGGAGCCGCGGAGGAGAGCGCAGCAACGGGGGTGAGGAGGGCAAAGCGGAGAGATTCCCACACAGAGGATTGGTGCCGACTGGCACTCACCAGCCCGAGAAGCTTGTCTGCTTACCTGCCAGGATGGGCGGGGCCTGGGAGCTGAGCCTCGGTCTTCGGTCGGATCCCAGGGAGAGGACTGGGGTTGGCGGCGTGAACACAGCCTGAAGGGGCTAGTGCACCACAGCTGGCCGGGAGGGAGTCCGGGAAACAGCCTGGACCTGCCGAAGAGGCGAGAGACCATTGTTTCAGGGTATGCAAGGAGAGGGGATTCAGAGCACCACCGATACGAGTTCCAGAGATGGGCGCGAACCGCGGCTATCAGCACAGACCCTAGAGACGGGCATGGGACGCTAAGGCCGCTGCTGCCGCCACCAAGAAGCCTGTGAGCGAGCACAGGTCACTCTCCACACCGCCCCTCCCGGGAGCCTGTGCAGCCCGCCACGACCAGGGTCCCGTGAGCCAGGGACAACTTCCCCGGGAGAACGCATGGCGCGCCTCAGGCTGGTGCAACGTCACGCCGGCCTCTGCCGCTGCAGGCTCGCCCCTCATTCCATACCCCTTCCTCCCCCACACCTGCGTGAGCCAGAGCTCCCGAATCAGCCGCTCCTTTAACCCCGTCCTGTCTGGGAGAAGAACAGACACTAGAGGGCAACCTACACGCAGAGGTGGAGCCAAACCCAAAGCTGAACCCCAGGAGCTGTGCAAACAAAGAAGAGAAAGGTAAATCTCTCCCAGCAGCCTAAGGAGCAGCAGATTAAATCTCCACAATCAACTTGATGTATCTGCATCTGTGGAATACCTGGATAGACAACGAATCATCCCAAAATTGAGGCGGTGGACTGTGGGAGCAACTGTAGACTTGGGGTTTGCTTTCTGCATCTAATTGGTTTCTGGTTTTATGTTTATCTTATTTTAGTATTTAGAGTTTATTATCATTGGTAGATTTGTTTATTGATTTGGTTGCTCTCCTTTTTTTAAATTATTTTTTTATTTTTTAAATATGTATAGATATATATATTTTTTTTCTTTTACCCTTTTTGTGAGTGTGTATGGGTATGCTTCTTTGTGTGATTTTGTCTGTATAGCTTTGCTTTTACCATTTGTCCAAGGGTTCTTTCCGTTGTTTTTTTTTTACTTGTTAATTTTTAATAATTTATTTTTTATTTTAATAACTTTATTTTATTTTATTATTTTTCTTTATTTCTTTCTTTTTCTCTCCCTTTCCTTCTGAGCCATGTTGCCGACAGGGTCTTGGTGCTCCAGCTGGGTATAAGGCCTGTGCCTCTGATGTGGGAGAGCCGGGTTCAGGACATTGGTCCACCAGAGACCTCCCAGCTCCATGTAATATCACATGGTGAAACATCTCCCAGAGATCTCCATCTCAATGCTAAGACCCAGCTCCACTCAATGACCAGCAAGCTAAAGTGCTGGACACCCTATGTCAAACAACGAGCAAGACAGGAACACAATCCTCCCATCAGGAGAGAGGCTGCATAAAATCATAATAAGCTCATAGGCACTGCAAAACACACCACCAGATGCAATCCTGTCCACCAGAAAGACAAGGTCCTGCCTCATCCACCAGAAAACAGTCACCAGTCCCCTCCACCAGGAAGCCTGCACAATCCACTGAACCAACCATAGCCACTGGGGGCAGACACCAAAAACAAAGGGAACTATGAACCTGCAGCCTGCAAAAAGGAGACCCCAAACACAGTAAGTTAAGCAAAGTGAGAAGACAGAAAAACACAGCAGATGAAGGAGCAAGGTAAAAACCCACCAGACCAAACAAATGAAGAGGAAATAGGCAGTCTACCTGAAAAGAATTCAGAGTAATGATAGTAAATATGATCCAAACTCTTGTAAATACAATGGAGAAAATACAAGAAACATTTAACAAGCACCTAGAAGAACTAAAGAGCAAACAAACAATGATGAACAACACAATAAATGAAAATTTAAAATTCTCTAGAAGAAATCAATAGCAGAAAAACTGAGGCATAAGAAAGAATAACTAAGCTGGAAGGTAAAATAGTGGAAATAAGTACCACAGAGCAGAATAAAGAAAAAAGAATGAAAAGAATTGAGGACAGGCTCAGAGACTTCTGGGACAACGTTAAACATGCCAACATTTGAATTATAGGGGTCCCAGAAGAAAAAGAGTAAAAGAAAGGGACTGAGAAAATATTTGAAGAGATTATATTTGAACACTTCCCTAATATGGGAAAGGAAATAGTCAAGTGCAGGAAACACAGAGAGTCCCATACAGGATAAATCCAAGGAGAAACACACCAAGACACATATTAATCAAACTATCAAAAATTAAATACAAAGAAAAAATATTAAAA
>NC_041221.1:20475586-20479570 GCF_002837175.3 Physeter macrocephalus
TCTACCTGAAAAGAATTCAGAGTAATGATAGTAAATATGATCCAAACTCTTGTAAATACAATGGAGAAAATACAAGAAACATTTAACAAGCACCTAGAAGAACTAAAGAGCAAACAAACAATGATGAACAACACAATAAATGAAAATTTAAAATTCTCTAGAAGAAATCAATAGCAGAAAAACTGAGGCATAAGAAAGAATAACTAAGCTGGAAGGTAAAATAGTGGAAATAAGTACCACAGAGCAGAATAAAGAAAAAAGAATGAAAAGAATTGAGGACAGGCTCAGAGACTTCTGGGACAACGTTAAACATGCCAACATTTGAATTATAGGGGTCCCAGAAGAAAAAGAGTAAAAGAAAGGGACTGAGAAAATATTTGAAGAGATTATATTTGAACACTTCCCTAATATGGGAAAGGAAATAGTCAAGTGCAGGAAACACAGAGAGTCCCATACAGGATAAATCCAAGGAGAAACACACCAAGACACATATTAATCAAACTATCAAAAATTAAATACAAAGAAAAAATATTAAAAGCAGCAAGGGAAAAGCAACAAATAACATACAAGGAAATCCCCATAAGGTTAACAGCTGATGTTTCAGCAGAAACTCTGCAAGCCAGAAGGGAGAGGTAGGACATATTTACAGTGATGAAAGGGAAAAACCTACAACCAAGATTACTCTTCCAGCAAGGATCTCATTCAGATTTGACAGAGAAATTAAAACCTTTACAGACAAGCAAAAGCTAAGAGAATTCAGCACCACCAAACCAGCTTTACAACAAATGCTAAAGGAACTTCTCTAGGCATGAAACACAAGACAAGGAAAAGACCTATAATAAAAGACCCAAAACAATTAAGAAACTGTTAAATAAAGAAAAAAGAATGAAAAGAATTGAGGACAGGCTCAGAGACTTCTGGGACAACGTTAAACATGCCAACATTTAACATACATATAGATAATTACCTTAAATGTAAATGGATTAAATGCTCCAATCAAAGGACATAGACTGACAGAATGGATACAAAAACAAGACCCATATCTTTGCAGTCAACAAGAGACCCACTTCAGACCTAGGGACACATACAGACTGAAAGTGAGGGAATGGAAAATGATATTCCATGGAAATGGAAATCAAAAGAGAGCTAGAGTAGTAATTCTCATATCAGACAAAATAGATTTTAAAATAAAGACTATTACAAGATACAAGGAAGGACACTACATAATGATCAAAGGATCAATCCAAGATGAAGGTATAAAAATTGTAAATATTTATGCACCCAACACAGGAGCACCACAATACCTAAGGCAAATGCTAACAGCCATAAAAGGGGAAATCAACAGTAACGCAATAATAGTAGGGGACTTTAACACCCCACTTTCACCAATGGACAGAACATCCAAAATGAAAATAAATAAGGAAACACAAGCTTTAAATGATACATTAAACAAGATGGACTTAATTGATATTTATAGGATATTTATTCCAAAAACAACAGAATACACTTTCTTCTCAAATGCTCATGGAAAATTCTCCAGGATAGATCATATCTTGGGTCACAAATCAAGCCTTGGTAAATTTAAGAAAATTGAAATCATATCAAGTATTTTTTCCAACAACAACGTTATGAGACTAGATATCAGTTACAGGAAAAAAAACTGTAAAAAATACAAACACATGGAGGCTACATAATACATTGCTAAATAACCAAGAGATCACTGAAGAAATCAAAGAGGAAATAAAAAAATACCTAGAGACAAATGACAATGAAAACATGACGACCAAAAATTTTTTATGGGATGCAGCAAAAGCAGTTCTAAGAGGGAAGTTTATAGCAATACAATCCTACCTCAATAAACAAGAAACATCTCAAATAAACAACCTAAACTTACACTTAAAACAATTAGAGAAAGAAGAACAAAAAACCCCAAAGTTAGCAGAAGGAAAGAAATCATAAAGATCAGATCAGAAATAAATGAAAAATAAATGAAGGAAATGATAACAAAGATCAATAAAACTAAAAGCTGGTTCTCTGAGAAGATAAACACAATTGATAAACCATTAGCCAGACTCATCAAGAAAAAAAGGGAGAAGACTCAAATCAACAGAACTAGAAATGAAAAAGGAGAAGTAACAAATGACAAGGCAGAAATACAAAGGATCATGGGAGATTACTACAAGCAACTGTATGCCAATAAAATGGACAACCTGGAAGAAATGGACACATTCTTAGAAGAGCAGTGCCTTCCAAGACTGACAAAGGAAGAAATACAAAATATAAACAGACCAATCAAAGGCACTGAAATTGAGACTAGGATTAAAAATCTTCCAACAAACAAAAGCCCAGGACCAGATGGCTTCACAGGCGAATTCTATCAAACATTTAGAGAAGAGCTAACACCTATCCTTCTCAAACTCTTCCAAAATACAGCAGAGAGAGGAACACTCCCAAACTCATTCTACAAGGCCATCACCCTGATACCTAAAGCAGACAAAGATGTCACATAGAAAGAAAATTACAGACCAATATCACTGATGAACATAGATGCAAAAATCCTCAACAAAATACTAGCAAATGGAATCCAACAGCACACTAAAAGGATCATACACCATGATGAAGTGGGTTTTATCCCAGGAATGTGAGGATTCTTCAATACATGTAAATTAATGTGATAAACCATATTAACAAACTGAAGGATAAAAACCATATGATCATCTCAATAGATGCCAAAAAAGCTTTTGACAAAATTCAACACCAGTTTATGATAAAAACCCTCCAGAAAGTAGGCATAGAGGGAACCTACCTCAACATAATAGAGTCCATATATGACAAAGCCACAGCCAACATCTTTCTCAATGGTGAAAAAATGAAACTATTTCCTCTAAGATCATTAACAAGACAGGGTTGTCCACTCTCACCACTGTTATTCAAGAGAGTTTTGGAAGTTTTAGCCACAGCAATCAGAGAAGAAAAAGAAATAAAAGGAATCCACATCTGAAAAGAAGAAGTAAAGCTGTCACTGTTTGCAGAGAACATGATACTATACATAGAGAATCCAGAAGATGCTACCAGAAAACTACTAGATCTAATCAATGGATTTGGTAAAGCAGCAGGATACAAAATTAATATACAGAAATCTCTTGCATTCTGATACACTAATGATGAAAAATCTGAAAAGGAAACTAAGGAAACCCTACCATTTACTATTGAAACAAAAAGAATAAAATACCTAGGAATAAACCTACCTAAGGAGTCAAAAGACCTGTATGCAGAAAACTTTAAGACAATGATGAAAGAAATTAAAGATGATACAAACAGATGGAGAGATATACCATGTTCTTGTATTGGAAGAATCAACATTGTGAAAATGACTATACTACCCAAAGCAATCTACAGATTCAATGCAATCCCCATCAAACTACTAATGGCATTTTTCACAGAACTAGAACAAAAAAATTCACAATTAGTATGGAAAGAAAAAAGACCCCCAAAAGCCAAAGTAATCTTGAGAAAGAAAAACAGAGCTGGAGGAATCAGGCTCTCAGATTTCAGACTCTACTACAAAGCTACAGTAATCAAGAAAGTATGGTACTGTCACAAAAACAGAAATATCAATCAGTGGAACAGGCTAGAAAGCCCAGAGATACACCCACACACAAATGATCACCTTATTTTTGATAAAGGAGGCAAGAATATTCAATGGAGAAAAGACAGCCTCTTCAATAAGTGGTGCTGGGAAAACTGGACAGCTACATGTATGGAAATTAGAGCACTCCCTTACACCATATGCAAAAATAAATTCCAAACGGATTAAAGACCTAAATGTAAGGCCAGACATTATAAAACTCCTAAAGAAAACATAGGCAGAACACCTTATGACATAAATCACAGCAAGGTCCTTTTTGACCCACCTCCTAGAGAAATGGAAATAAAAACAAAAATAAACAAATGGGACCTAATGAAACTTCAAAACTTTTGCAC
>NC_041221.1:20479669-20483543 GCF_002837175.3 Physeter macrocephalus
TGTGGAGAAAAGGGAACCCTCTTGCACTGTTGGTGGGAATGTAAATTGATACAGCCACTATGGAGAACAGTATGGAGGTTCTTTAAAAAACTAAAAATAGAACTACCATATAACCCAGCAATCCCACTACTGGGCATATACCCTGAGAAAACCATAATTCTAAAAGAGTCATGTACCACAATGTTTATTGCAGTTCTATTTACAATAGCCAGAACATGGAAGCAACCTAAGTGTCCATAGACAGATGAATGGATAAAGAAGATGTGGCACATGTATACAATGGAATATTACTCAACCATAGAAAGAAATGAAATTGAGTTATTTATAGTGAGGTGGGTGGACCTAGAGACTGTCATACAGAGTGAAATAATTCAGAAAGAGAAGAACAAATACCATATGCTAACACATATATATGGAATCTAAAAAAAGAAAAGTGGTTCTAATGAAAGTAGGGGCAGAACAAGAATAAAGACGCAGACGTAGAGAATGGACTTGAGGACACGGGGAGTGGGAAGGTTAAGCTGGGACAATGTGAGAGAGTGGCATGGACATATATACACTACCAAATGTAAAATAGATAGCTAGTTGGAAGCAGCCGCATAGCACAGGGAGATCAGCTCGGTGCTTTGTGTCCACCTAGAAGGTCGGGATGGGGGTGTGGCAGGGAGACGCAAGTGGGAGGAGATATGGGGCTATATGTATACGTATAGCTGATTCACTTTGTTATAAAGCAGAAACTAACACACGATTGTAAAGCAATTATATTCCAATAATGATGTTAAAAAATAAAAGAAATGCTGGCATGTTTATTAAGGAGTTTGGGAAAATCTAGTTATCCCCCAATATATATATATTTATATTTATATGAAATACTACCTTATACTGTATATAAAGACCAAAGCTAAGTGGGATAAAATCTAAACATGAGAAATAAGACGTTAAAAATTTACTAAAATGATTATGCTTATGCCCACATGAAAGTAACTGGTGTGGGATGTGCCCACCCACCATAAACAACTAGATATAAGAACTAGATAAAATATTGAAATCATGTTTAAAAAAAATAGACAATATGCAGCACAGAATTCTGATCTCTAACAGAAGGAAATAAACAAGTGATCCTTACATTTAATTTGTGCCTCTAGGCAATTTCTAAACTTCAGTTCAGGGAGGGAAAACTTAAGCAGAACACTGTGGTCTTTGGTGTTTTTGAGTTGAAGAGACAAGGATTGTACTTGAAAGAGGCAGAAGTGGCTTGAATTTAGAGGGTAAAGTATCAGAGTGGAGAGAGAAAACGTCTCCTGAGTCTTTGGCTTAATTCTCATACACTCATGAAAGACATGAAACTCCACGAGGCTGGGGAAAGAACTGCTACCAGATTCAGAACAATTAGCAGGGAAGCTGAAAAATCACCACACAGAGGTGAGAAATATTTCAGCTCCTACCAGCTAATACGGATATATCAATATCTTGTTGAATACATGGGGCGTTATGTAGAGATCCTAGAAAATAACTAAGTATTTTAAGTAAGTGGCCCAAGCAAAAGTGGGATAAATAATCATCGAGTAAAGGCTACTCTACATATGTCCAAAAAATTACCTAAAACCAGCTGCAAAATGTTCAAGCTGATGCACAAGTTGTGTGTCTGCTTATGTGCCCACCCAAGTCCAACATGCTTTCAAGCCATAAAACAACCTTCGGAACTCAAAAATCAGAAATACGTAATGTCTAGAATCCAACCAAAAATTATTTTAAAAGAAGAAGCAGGAAACGGTGCTTCCCATTACCCATTACCAGGAGAAAAATAAATCGATACAAACAGACCTATAAATGAGAGAGATTATAAATTATCACACAAAGACTTTAAAATAGTATTTATAATACACTCAGAAAGCATGAATATGAGAAAAAAGTTGAAGATATAAACAGGAACCTCATGTAACTTGTAGAGATGGAAACGTTATATCTATGAAAAGTCCCATGTACTCATAAAATCCTCCACTTTATTAGAAAAATTTCACTGGATGGTATTAACAAAAAATGAAATGTAAAAAATAAATGAATTTGAACATAGCTGTAACAACTCTACAAAATGAAGCATAAAAGACAAATCGACTGGAAGAAATCGAACTCACTAAAATTTATTTATCACCCCCAAATCAATATTTGCAGCACATCCATGGTCGAACAAGACAACATTCACCTTCTTGTTTTAGCTCTCCTATTGTCAACAAGCTGCCTTTTTGTGATCCATTTCATGTCATGTTTCTGCATTTTTGTGCTTTTTGTTAGTGAGTAACTGTTTAAGATGCTTAAAATGACACTCAAGCATAATACAGAACTTCCGTCTGTGTTCATGAGCACAAAAAAGCTGTGATGTGCTTTATTGTTAATGTATCGACATTACATACCAAATAAGGTGTCTTTAACAGAAACACAAATTATGCATTGATTGACTGATGAAAATGTAGGCTCACAGGAACCTAACTCTGTATCTCCCCTTGGAGCAATGTTCAGTATCCACTAACTCGGTATTTGTGGACATTTTATAGAAGATGACTACTGAGAATAATGAGAATTGACTGTATTTCTTATATGGATACAATTGCTACACTTTAAAAGCAGAAATATTATATGGTGGAAACTATATTAAGAAGCTAAACCTTCTCATTCCTTCTTAGAATTCCTTCCTAGAGGAATTCCTTGTATTGGACTAACTCTCCAATCGATAGTAATTATAAACTTTGTGTAAAATATAATAAACATTTTTGAAGGCACTACAAAGTGACTAAAATTGGCTTAACCAGAGGGGATTTGACTCTCCGATGAAGAAAACCACACTCAGTGAAATCCATATTCATGTATTTCACTTCAAATGGGAAAGGTAGAACAAACATCCCTACAGGGACGTTGCAAATAGATGAGCATATGCTAAGATAACATGCAGATGTCTGAGAAAGATTAGCTACAATCTGGTCCACAGAAAGAGGTTTGTAATATGATGCAAATCAAAATAAGTAAACTTTAAAACATTGCTGAGAATAAGTACATTTTATGTAGTAAAGGTAAATTCCTAGCTTAACAGATTTTTAAAATTGTAACTGATTCCTTGAAAAGTTCTAGAGGAGCTAATAAATAAATAAGGACCAGCCAAGATTACAGCAATAAGGAGTAATCACTAGTACTAGTTAAGACTAGTAATCACTGGTTTTAATAGCTAATAATTATTAAAACTTAGAGGAGCAAACTCACAAGCTGGCTTTTTGGGTTTTGTTTTATGATGGGCTTACTGAAATGGAATATCTTGAGAGAGCGGTCCATAAAGAATATCTTGATTTCAGCAAGGCATTTTGAACTCAGTGGATTAAAAAAGAAAAAAAAAAGGATGAAACGGGAATAAATGTAATGTGTATGCACGTGGGGAGAATCTGTTTGGAATGCTGTGCTATTCTCTGATGGACAAGAAGCAATTCTAGCATGTTCTCATTACTGCTGAAAAGTGGATTGTGTCATCCCCAAGTGCTCACGTGAAGCCTGAGCATACACAGGGGAAGATGTTTTAAATGTGTTTTGTCACAGCTGCTTTAGAGTGGAAAAATGATAATCAAGAAACAATGTGCATATTCCTTACTCATTTGTTTGTTTTTAAAATTGCATTTCCACAGGAAACCTAAGTAGAGTATCTTCACATCTATAATAGGAGGCTCATTTTCTGTTTGTTTGCAATTTTTATTTTTAAAAATAATCATGGGGCTTCCCTGGTGGCGCAGTGGTTGCGCGTCCGCCTGCCGATGCAGGGGAACCGGGTTCGCGCCCCGGTTTGGGAGGATCCCACATGCCGCGGAGCGGCTGGGCCCGTGAGCCATGGCCGCTG
>NC_041221.1:20483566-20505425 GCF_002837175.3 Physeter macrocephalus
CCGCAACGGGAGAGGCCACAGCAGAGGGAGGTCCGCATACCACAAAAAAAAAAAAAAAAAAAAAAAAAAAAAAAAAAAAAAAAAAAAAATAATCATGAAAAGTTGGATTTGTAGAAGTAGGGGGTGAATGTGATCCACACATTCGTGATCTCTTAGCTCTGATTAAAAGACAAACAGGAAGGGTTAACACTATGTCCTTTTTATATAGCATTATCAATGGACATGGGTGCTCTTACACATGGAAGAATTTAAAAGTCAGATAAAGACTCATGTAAGGTTACAGGAATATTCATACAGAGTCCACTAGATCTGATGCAACTCACATGGAGGATACCTTGCTCATGTAAAAATGTCCCCACCAGCCCAGAAGGTTTGCTCTAAGAGGTTTCATCCACTGTGCTGTCTTCACTTCCCAGAAATAACTGCTGGATCTTGTTATCCGAGGAATTCAGATGGGATTGTGCCATGTACAGGCTGATTTCTCTCCAAGGCTGCCACTGCTCACAAGCTCACTGTGTGATTGCTTTCCCAGTGTCTCACTTGTACATCCAAGACTTGGGTTAAAGCACAGCTAAGATCCATCCAACTCTAATAGTCTGAGCTTCTGCTGCTGCTTCAGATCCTCCAACCCTGTAAGCAAAGAACTAGAGAATCTCAAACACAAGATTGCAGAAATGGGTATTGTATTTAGAAAACATTTCTAAAGAGTACTTTTATAGTCATAAAGATAATGCAGATATATTTTAGGAAATTTGTGAATTACAGAAAAAAACCTTGTGATAATAGTTAAAACTATTTGACATTTGTTAAGCACTCACTACAATCTGGGAACAAAATACTTTGTATACTTTGTTTCTCCCCAAGCCTCACAAACTAGGTAAAATTATATTACTTATATTATAGAGATAAGTAAAGTGAGGATTAGAGACTGTAATTATTTATACAACCACAGTATGATTCCACAGCTAATAAATGGGATTCGATCTCAGATCAAATTCTAAAGAATACATTTTTACCACTTTAATAATCTGTCAAGTGTTAAATGCTTATTTCCTTCCATCTTTCTTTGTATAGATTTACATTCTGAAAAGAAATTGAGATTGTACTACATATATTGTATGTACATATACTACAATTCAATAATTGGTCAGCTTGTGTTGCTAATAATGTTGAGTATCTCCATATCATAAATTAATCTTATAAAGTATTGTTTTCAATAACCCCATGGCATTCTGTTGAGTGGAATGTTGTAAAATGTATTACAATCTGTTATCTACTGGTGTATCACAAATTATTCTAAAAGTTTAGATGCCTGAAACCACGAAGATTTACTGTGTCGCGGTCCCTAGGAGTCTGGAAGCAGCTTAGCTGAGCTGTTCTGGTTCACAGTCTCCAGTGGGAGGTGGAGCATTGCAGGCATAATGCAGTTAAAATGGCAGTGGGTATCTGAAGGCTTGACCTAGCCTGGAGGATTTGTTTCTAAAACAACTCCCTCACTTGGCTGTTGGCTGAAGGCCTCAGTTCCTCACCATGTGGACCTCTCCCCATAATAGGGCAGGTGACTTCCTGCAAAGAGCGATCCAAAATAGAGAAAGCAAGGGGTAAGTCTCAGTGACGTTCATGGTGTAGTTTCCAAAGTCAAACAGATCACTTCCCGTTTAGTATACTGCGTATAAGTGACTCAGGAGGCCCATCACACACTCAAGGGGAGGGGAATTAGGTTCCATCTCTCATAAGGTAGAGCATCAGAGAGTTTGTAGGAATACTTTCAAACCACAACATGAAATAACTCTACTTCTATATTTGCATTTACATATTTTCTAATTGATTTCTAATTATTACCATTGTTAACAATGTTGTTACAAATAGCTCTATACATAAATCTATGAGACCTTTGTCATAATTCCCTTAGAATAATATCCAAGTGAGATGACTGGGATAAAGGATATAAATATTTTTGAGGTTTGGGATGTATATTGCCCTGCAGAAGGCGGGCACCTCTTGAGCCTCTGTGGCAGGTTGTATTTTTCCAAAGATGACCACCAAATCACTACATTCTACATATTATTCTTACAATGTGATGTTAAAAATATCCCCTTTGAGTAGTAGGGCCTAAGTCCTAGTTCCCCTACACTTGAACCTGGGTGAAACTTTGTGACTGTCTCAACCAACAGAGTATGGCAGAAACGACACTATGTACTTCTGAGTAGGTAATAAAAATGTCATGAACTTTTGTCCTCCTGGGACACTTGTTTTTGGAACCAGTTACCACGGTGCAAGGAAACCAATTGTCCTCAAGTAGACCACATGTAGGTGATATGGATGTCAGCCCCAGCTAAGGTCCTGGCCACCGGCCAACATCAACCACCAGGTAGAAAGTGAGTGAGCCTTCTGATAATTTCAGACACAGGGCACTCCAGGTTTCAAGATGCCCCAGTTGACACTGCATGGAGCAGAGATAAGCTGCCCATTGAATGTGGTCCAAATTGAAGATTCATGAGCAAGATAAGTAACTGGTAATTCCACTCCAGTGTATTGACCCAAGAAAAATGACAAACTATGTCAACGAAAGACTTCTATAAAAAAGTGAATAACTACCAAAAAATTGAAAAAATCCATATGTCCATAGACAGAAGAATAGATAAACAACCGTGCTATACTCATAAAATGAATATGCAGCAATAAAAAAGAGCAAACTACTTACACATGCAACAACATTGATAAATCTCACAAAAGGATACATACTGCATGGTTTCCTTTGCATGAAATACTAATACAGTTTGTTGGAGAAGAGAGGCAACAAAAAATGTCCATTGAACTGAGAAGGTATCTTGAGACTAAAAAATGAGGCAGGCAGCTCCATGTAATCAGCGGATCAGTTTATTATAGGGTAACTTACTCACAGGATGCGATCAGACAGACAATGATCTGTAAGCATTTGTAGCTGTACTTGGCACCGCTGAGGAGCCACTGGGACAATTTTATAGCTAACCTAGTGTATGGGGGTGCAGGCTTGGAAACAGGATGTGCATTCCTCAGATTTATGAATGGGTAACTAGTCTCATGGGTGCCAGAACTACTTCAGTGAAGGTCTTCATCATTGTTTGGGGACTAAGAGAGCATGGAGGCCACCTGGACCTAACGATCATTAAACAGTATTTATTAACAAAGCCCTTGATGACAGAGAAGAGATTTACTACACTGTTCAGCCCTAGATAGGGTCAGTGGAAGGACAGGAGGGACTGAATGGGCCCAAGGTGGCATCAGTTATGCCAGCAGCCATACACAGTTAAAACTAAAATAGGGTGATAAAAATGGATTGTGGTTATGGGGACAGCAGAGAGGGGAGGTTGACTGGAAAGAGTACAGTGGAATTTTCTGGGAGGATGGAAATGTTGTATATCTTGTTTTGGGCATGGTGACACAGGTGTTTATAATTGTCATTATTCATCAAGCTGAACACTTAAAATCTGTGTATTTTATCGTATAGTCATTACATCTCAATTTTTAAAACCTGCAACCATCTAAAGTACTTTTACTCTCTCAGTCCAACCATGCACATTTAACATTATCATGGAAGACACTTTCTATTAAACTATTAGAGGATGGAAAATGAGCAACCATATTTATGGAAGGTCATTTTCTGTGATGGAGGTTTCATCAATTCAACTTGGGGGCAGAAGATGACAAAAAATAAAGCTAACCACTTGGTGAAAAATGGGGTCTGAAGATAGGACCTCAAGCATTAAAAAAATCTAGGTGATGAAGCTTAAATTGAGCACTCCTGCTACTCATGTTCTCACATGAATTTATTAAGAGGAAATTAGCACAAGCAGTGGACTTATAACTTAGCCAATACTGTTTCTGACAAGTTGTAGGAAATAATTTTGGCAAAAGAAGGGTTATATTAACACAATCAATATTTGCATTCAAGGCCTTGAAATATAGTTCTAATTGATAAAGAAAAAAAAATAGCATCTTACTTGTGTAGTGAGTTCTCATGCAGAGTTTATATTCAGTCCTGAGTCCAGGGGAGAATCCCAAGTGAAAATGAATTCTGTAGTCTGTCATCTTGATCTTTGAACGTTAGGTATAATAAAGAAAAGGCTTTGCATAAAGGCAAGTTGTCTCTTCGCCTGGTAAAGTGGAGAAATGTTTGTGTACTGCTCCCAGGAGAAGCTAAACAAATGCTACCTCCATCTCTCTGTGTCCAATCAGATTTAGGAACTGAACCCTCAGTTCTCCATGTCTCAGAGTATAAATGTGGACAAAATACCACCTGGAACATTTGAAGAGGTGCCAGTGGTTCCTGTGAATACTTTTATTTCATTTCCAGTGGCTTTCTCAGTGATGTATTAGTAAGTCAGGGAATCTGATTAGGGAGCCGATAAGAGAAAAATCCCTCAGTCTGGGTTTAACCATAGATATGCTTTCAAAGTCAGATGTAGGGTCCATGGATGGTAAACAAGATGAGCCACTGGGCCAATGAAAGAGATTTTCATTGTATTAAATTATAATTAGAAAGGAGGTATGCAACCCTAATGTTCAATAGCAGGTCTCTAATCGAGCCCTGGATCTGTCTGCGGGTCACTGCTGATTGATGGGTCTTTAGAGAGGAGATATTGGCAGTGCCACCTCACTCAGTTACCAGCTTTATTGCCATACTTTGCAGCTTAAATGGGCCAAAACAAGTAGATTTAAAAATTGTTTTGCCTAGCAGTGGTTGAGAGTCCGCCTGCCGATGCAGGGGACGCAGGTTCGTGCCCCGGTCCGGGAAGATCCCACATGCCGCGGAGCGGCTGGGCCCGTGAGCCATGGCCGCTGGGCCTGCGCGTCCGGAGCCTGCGCTCCTCAACGGGAGAGGCCACAGCGGTGAGAGGCCCGCATACCGAAAAAAAAAAAAAAATTGTTTTGCCTAATTTCACTTAACTATCTTTTACAAAATAAAAAAACTGGCTTCAAATATACATACACGGTGATACCAGTTGTATCTCAGTGGTCACTGGTCCAGAGAGCAGAACAGTCTGGTCCAGCGACACCCTAGCAGAACTCAGTGGGCAAACAGAGGATCCCAGGTGGATCTAGGGACACCTACATCCATACCCCCATGAGAACAGATTCTTTTTTTTTTTTTTTTTTTTTTTCTTTTTGTTATGCGGGCCTCTCACTGTTGTGGCCTCTCCCGTTGCGGAGCACAGGCTCCGGACGCGCAGGCTCAGCGGCCATGGCCCACCGGCCCAGCCGCTCCGCAGCATGTGGGATCCTCCCAGACCGGGGCACGAACCCGTGTCCCCCGCATCGGCAGGCAGACTCCCAACCACTGCGCCACCAGGGAAGCCCGAGGACAGATTCTTGACTTCTGCTTACGGCAAATGTGGAATCAATCACAGGGACTGAATACACCCTTTCTCTTGAAACAACGAAAAAGTGGACAAAATATAGGAAATGATGATTTTCAAGACACTAGACATCAGTTATCCTTGGTAGGGAGGAAAGGAGTGAGATGAGCTTTACAGTAGCCACAGCTTACTACCTGTGGGGAGAAACAGGTGTAGCAGAGTGAACTGCCTGAAGTGAAACACGGAGCTCAGAGCCTGGAGATCAAGGTTGTCAGGGTGCATGACCAAAGAAGGGAGCAGAGCTGTGCAGAGAGACCTGCAGAAGGCCCCCCTCAAATACTCGGCTGTGTACTGACCAACTCATGTGTCTAAGGAAAGAACCACCCAACAGGACTAGAGAATAGTACCCTGTGCTCAGACAGGGCCAGGATGGTGCGTGTTCCCACCAGCTGGGCTAGATTCACAGGACACTGGGCAGGGCATCTGGTACACTCTTGGCTCCGTGGAGGGGACTATCACCTCTGAACTGAGCATTGCTCCAGTTCCGCCTAACATATCTTAAGAGTAAGACTCAAAAGGATCAAGCTGTTTGTAAGTGGCTTAACTGTGCCTCAGAACAAAGCTCAAGAACACTTACAGGAATGCAAAAATATCCAGGTACCAGCAAGGTAGGATTCAAAATGCATGTCCTCTTAAAGATGACCAAGTGTGCAATGAAATCAGGAAAATACCACCTTACTGAAAACTAGGAGAAAAAGATAAATCCTCTATTACACTCAAATATTGCAATATATCTCTCTCCTTCAATAACAGAAAATCAGTTAGGATATAAAATGTTTAAACAACAATATCAACTAACTTGACCTCATTGACATTTATAGAGAAACTCATCCAATAAACAGCAGAATACATGCTCTTTTCAAGTGACACAAAATTTTTACCAAGATAGACTATATTCAATGCCATAAAACAAGTCCCAATACATTAAAAAGAAATAAATTTCTACAAAATATGTTCTTGGATCACCATGAATTAAATTAGAAATCAAAACCAGATAGATCTCTGGAAAATCCATGGATATTTGGAAAGTGAACGCATCAAATAAAATATCAAAATTAAATTGTAGAACATTTTGAACCAGATTAAAATAAAAACATGAGGTAATAAAATTTGTGGAATGCTACTAAGGCAGTACTTGGAGGAGGGTATAGTTAGCTCTGTATGTTAATATTAGGAAGAAGAAATCTCAAATAAATGACTTAAGTTTCCAACTTGCAAAACTAGAAAAAGAAAGGCAAATAAAGTTCAAAGTAGAAGAAAAGAAATAATAAAGATCAGAGCAGAAATCAAGGAAATAGAAAACTTTAAAAAAGAGAAAATCAATGAAATTAATAGCTAGCTCTTTGAGAATAGTAGTAAAACTAATAAACCTGTAGCCAGACTGATTAAAGAATGAAAGAAGATAAATTTTACCAATATCAGAAACGAAAGAGAGAGTATCACTACTGGTTCCATGGATGTTAAAAGGATAACAAGAGAATACAATGAATGAATTTATGCCAATGCATTTTATTTGGTTTATAAATTTATTTATTTATTTTTGGCTGCATTGGGTCTTTGGTGCTGTGCATGGGCTCTCTCTAGTTGCAGCGAGCAGGGGCTACACTTCGTTGCAGTGCACAGGCTTCTCACTGCAGTGGCTTCCCTTGTTGCGGAATACAGTTTCTAGGCATGGGGTCTTCAGTAGTTGTGGCACAAGGGCAAAGTAGTTGTGGCTCGTGGGCTCTAGAGCACAGGCTCAGTAGTTGTGGCACACGGGCTTAGTTGCTCCGCGACATGTGGGATCTTCCCAGACCAGGGCTCAAACCTGTGTCCCCTGCATTGGCAGGTGGATTCTTAATCACTGCACCATCAGGGAAGTGCCCAATACATTTTAAAACTTAGATGAAATGGACAGATGCCTTGAAAAACACAACTTATCAAAGCTCACTCAAGAAGAAATACATAGTCTGAATAGCTCTATATATCCATTACATTTTCAAATTTGTTATAAACTTTTCAAAAATGAAAATTCTAGGCCTGAATGAATGGTGTTATTGGTGAATCCCACCAAAAATGTAATGAAGAAATAATACTAATTCCATATAAACTCTTCTAGAAATTGAAAATGAGAGATAGTTTCCAAATGATTTTATGAGGGCAGCATTACCTTGATACCAAAACAAGACAAAGACATTACAAGAAAAGAAAACTGTAGCCCAGTAATCCCTCATGCACATAGATGCAAAATTCTTAAGAGAATTTTAGTAAGTAGAATCCAAACTACAGGTACTTTCCTGGTGGCGCAATGGTTAAAAATCGCCTGCCAATGCAGGGCACATGGGTTCAAGCCCTGGTCCAGGAAGATCCCACATGCCATGGAGCAACTAAGACCATGCACCACAACTACTGAGCCTGTACTCTAGAGCCCGTGAGCCACAACTACTGAACCCACATGCCACAACTACTGAAGCCCGCGCTCCTAGAGCCTGTGGTCCGGAACAAGAGAAACCACCACAATGAGAAGCCTGCACACCTCAACAAACAGTAGCCCACGCCCACCGTAAATAGAGAGAGCCTGCGTGCAGCAACAAAGACCCAACACAGCCAAAAATAAATAAGTAAATAAATTTATTTATTTAAAAAAAAAGAATCCAAACTACATATTAAAAATTCATCATGACTTGGGAAAATGACTATACTACACAAAGCAATCTATAGATTCAATGCAAGCCCTATCAAACTACCAATGGCATTTTTCAGAGAACTAGAACAAAAAGTTGCACAATTTGTATGGAAACACAAAAGACCCCGAATAGCCAAAGCAATCTTAAGAAAAAAAAAAAAACGGAGCTGGAAGAATTGGGCTCCCTGACTTCAGACTATACTACAAATCTACAGTAATCAAGACAGTATGGTACTGGCACAAAAACAGATATATCAATCAATGGAACAGGATAGAAAGCCCAGAGATAAACCCATGCCCATATGGTCACCTTATATTTGACAAAGGAGGCAAGAGCATACAATGGAGAAAAGAGAGCCTCTTCAATAAATACTGCTGGGAAAACTGGACAGCTACATGTAAAAGAATGAAATTAGAACACTCCCTAATATTGGAGAGGGTATGGAGAAAAGGGAACACTTTTGCACTGTTGGTGGGAATGCAAATTGATACAGCCACTGTGGAGAACAGTATTGAGGTTCCTTAAAAATCTAAAAATAGAACTACCATAAGACCCAGCAATCCCACTACTGGGCATATACCCTGAGAAAACCATAATTCAAAAAGAGTCATGTACCACAATGTTCATTGCAGCTCTATTTACAATAGTCAAGACATGGAAGCAAACTAGGTGTCCATCGATAGATGGATGGATAAAGAAGATGTGGCACATATACGCAATGGAATATTACTCCGCAATAAAATGAAATGAAATTGAGTTATTTGTAGTGAGGTGGATGGACCTAGAGACTGTCATACAGAGTGAAGTAAGTCACAAGAAGAAAAATAAATACCGTATGCTAACATATATATGGAATCTAAAAAAAAAAAATCGTTCTGAAGAACGTAGCAGAAGGACAGGAATAAAGATGCAGACGTAGAGAATGGACTTGAGGACACCGGGAGCGGGCAGGGTAAGCTGGGACGAAGTGAGAGAGTGGCATGGATATATATACACTACCAAACGTAAAATAGATAGCTAGTGGGAAGCAGCCACATAGTCTAGGGAGATCAGCTCGGTGCTTTGTGTCCACTTAGAGGGGTGGGATAGGGAGGGTGGGAGGGAGATGCAAGAGGGAGGAGATATGGGGATATATGTATATGTATAGATGATTCACTTTGTTATACAGCAGAAACTAACACACCATTTTGAAGCAATTATACTCCAATAAAGATGTTAAAAAAATTAATCAATGTAGTTCACTATATTAACAAACTAAAAAAGAAGATCCAATCATATGATTATCTATCTAATAAACAAATTCAGGAAAATATTTGTCAAAATCCAGCAACCTTTCTTTAAAAAGCTCCCAACACAGTAGGATTAAAGGAAACTTCCTTAAATTGATAAAAGTCACCTATAAAAATCTATAGCTAACATCATACTTAAAAGACTGAATGATTCCCCCCAAATGTCATGAACAAGACAAGGATATCTCTCTCAGCACTTCTATTTAACTTTATACTGGAGGTTCTAGCCAGTACAATCAGGCAAGGAAAAAAATAGTATCCATCACAAAACATGATCATCTATGTAGAAGATCCAAATGTATCTACAAGAAAAAAAAATCCTACTGGAACCAATAAGGAGTTTAACAAGTCTAAAGTATATAATCAGTATACTAAAATCAACCATATATTTGCAACAAATAATTGAAAATTAAAATTAAAGCAACAAAACCATTGGCAACAGCATCAAAAATTTAAATAATTAGGGATAAATCTGTCCAAAGAGCTGAAAGACCTGCAGACTGAAAAATAAGAAAATATTGCTGAGGGAAATTAGAGGAGAACTAAATAAATGAAGAGCCATACCCTGTGAAAGGGTCAGAAAACTCAATATTGTTAAGATATCAGTTTGCCTGAAATGGAACCAAAGTAATCCCATTCAAAATCTTAGCTGACATTTTTTTTGGTAGAAATTGAAAAATTTTTTCTAAAACTCACATGGAAATGCAAATGACTAGAAGTAGAGAAAACAACTTTAAAAAAGAAAAACAAATCTTGAGAAAAATACTACCTTATTTCATGACTTATTATAATGTTATATTAACCAAGAGACTGTAGTATTGTAGAGACAGATAGATGGAATAAAATAGAAGAAATAAACACACACACACACACATATATATACATATGTGCACACCTGATTTGAAAATGGTACTAAGACAATCCAGTGGATAAAGAATAGTCTTTTTTGCAAATAGTTGTAGAATATTTGGATATCCATAGATTAAAAAAACAAAAAAGAAATTCAAACTACACTTTGCACCATATATAGAAATAAACCCCAAATGGACCATAGACCTAGATGTAAAACCTAAAACATGAAATCTTCTAGAGAAAAACACAGGAGTAAAGGTTCATAACCTTGAGTTAGGCAAGGATTTCCTTAATAGAATGTCAAAATTTACAGTCCATAGAGGAAACTATTGATAAATAGAACTTCCTCAAAATTAAAATATCTGCTCTTGGAAACACTGTTAGAAGAATAAAGAGACAAGCCATAAACTGGGAGAAACTATCCTCAAGTCATATGCCTTGAAAAGCACTTGCATCCAGGATTTATAAGGAACACTCAAAACTAATGATAAGTGTCTTAGTCTATTCAGGCTATAACAAAAACCACAGACTAGGTGGCTTATAAACAACAGAAATTTATTTCTCACAGTTTTGAAGGCCTAAGATCATGGCCCATGCATGGTCAGGTGGGAGCCCTCTTTCAGGTTGCAGACTCCTCATTGCGTCCTTATACGGAGGAAGAGGCTAGGGAGCTCTCTGGAGCTTCTTTTATGAGGGTACTAATCCCATCCATGAGGGCTCCACGCTCATGACTAAGCACCACCTGAAATCTCCACCTACTAATACCATCACCTTTGGGGTTTGGATTTCAACATATGAATTTTTAGGGAGACAGAAACATCCAGACCTCAGCAATAAACATATATACAAACTCATAAAAAGTGGCAAATATGTGCACACCCATTCGATCAGATACTTCACTAAAGAAGTTATACTGAAGGCAAATAAGCCCCTGCAAAGTTGTTCAACTTCATTATTCATTGGGAGAAATGCAAAAACGTTCTGGAAAACACTTTAGAAGTTTCTTAAGAGTTAAACTTACCCCTCTCATATGATCCAGCCATTACATCCCTAGGTAGTTCCCCAAAAGAAATGAAAGCATAAATAAAAAATAAAATTAGCAGAACTAATATTTATTCTTAAAGTAATATTTTGTCAAGCAAATTATTCTGTAAAAAACTCATGTACCTACTGTTTTTTCTTTGCCTGAAGCACTCTTCACCCCCCCACCCCCGCCTGCACAGTTCCTTCTCTCACATCCTCCAAAATTCTAAACAAATAACATCTTCTTATTAAAACTTTTCCTAAAATGACTAACTGGAAAGGCACCCTATGCCTTTACACTCTACCCATCTGTTAATTATGTACAATTTGAAAAACAAATTCAGTTCCCTACTCTTATAGAACTTACGTTTTATTGAGGGAAGACAGACAATAATAAAATAAATATTTGTTGGATGGATAAATAATCACACGTGCAGCTGCAAAATTGGCCAAAACATTTGAATTTATCAAGAAGTCTATTTTAAAGAGGGATGTATATCCACTATGGTTAATTAATGACCTTGCTCAAAGTATGTGTTGCCTTGAGATATTGGCTCATGATGACAAAATGGATTATAAACCCTAAGTACATAAGTGTACATACACAGGACATACCTTGAAAAATGTTTGATCGATAGTGATGCATGATCACAGATGTTTGCAGATGGCTGGTCCAGGTCAAGGCCAACTGTGGAGCTAAGGGAACCCCCTCTCATTTCAAGAAGATAGAGACTGGCCTCCTCACATGCTGGCTGGGAACCTGGCATGAGGGATGAATGGGCTGATTTATTTTACCATGCTTGTTTCTGTCCAGATATTTTGTTTGACACTCTTCCAGTGAGATGGGAAAGGAAGAGGAAGGAAGAAGAGCAACACTGATTTTGTGAAAGCATCATTTAGTGTCTCTGGTGGTTCTCTCTCTCTCTGTGTACGCTTTGCTTCCGCAGCCACTTCTGAGCCATGGAAGCAAAAATAGCCATGAACACAGAGTCTGGCTGAGTGCCCTGGCACGTTTTTTGTTTTTTTTTTTTTCAAACATCATTCACAACCTGCTGCAGTGACTATACAATGCAGCACGTTACCTCGGTAGAGAGGAAGGATAATGGAAGAGTGTGCCCGCGTGGGGGCTTGGCCATACTTACGACTACAAAGCATCCTATGCCATCTGCTCATACAGTTTCTGCTAATAAAGGAAAAAATACACTTGACTCAAGGACTGTTTTTTCTTCCTGAGTTTATTGACTTTGATTTTGATAGTTCAATAAGTTAGCTAACTGCAGAAATAAATCTAAATCTTTGTTTTTATGTTTAGACAAGGAAAATAATTTTCTTTTGATGTCAGTGGCTTCACAGACACAAGTCCAAGGGAGCCTTTGTCTGCTCGGTTTGTAGAAAATTAGTTCTGATTTTGCATACCCACACACGCGTGCACACACACACACTCACACTCACAGATAGGCAGATTGACAGTGGAATAAAAGTCAGCACATTTCCTCCTGAATTCCAATTTAGGGGAAAATTGAGGTCACGGTCAGATTAAGCAATGTCATTTTTTCTAAATCAATAGTTCTTCATATTTTGGGGTCACAGACCCCTCTGAGTATCTGAGAAAGTTATGGAAACGCTCTGGGGGATGGGGGTAGGGTGGGAAGCATAAAACATTTTTCATACAATTTCCAGAAATATATGGCCCCTCATATTTTTCAGAGGAAAAATCTCTGCTTCAGGTCTGAAATGCAGTGTGCACTAACGATGTCATTATTTATAACTCAGTAGCAGAGACTGGAGTGGGAACGCAAGCTTCATCCTTGAAACAAAGAGAATGGCTGCCTCGTTCACCCAGAAACTCCCCAAGGCCAAAGGCCTTGCCTTTGATTCCAGTTCTGTTTCCATGCAGCCCACAGGTATAACATACTACCTACAGCCAGTCTCCACAAATGAAAGGGCCAAGCAGTGCTTTGAAGAATCTCCTGGGTGGCTCTTTTAAGTGGGAACAATTCTAACCTCGAGTCCATCTAGGAGGAAGTCTCAGTGGGTGACCACGGTCCACAGCTGCCCACCCCACTCTTTGTCACTCTGGTCACCAAGCTCACACATCTCAGCCCTGTTCTGAGCGGGGAGGCTTGGCTCTCGGTTGCAACACCAGGCGGAAAATCTTTTGTCACTCCACGGATGCTTGGCACGCTTCACTCTCCCCGCAAAGTCTTAAAAGGAGAGTTTAGCAGGGTTTGGGAACGGGACAGACCGTCACTGAAACACTGCATCTGACCCATCTTCCTCTAGGGAGGCAGCAGGAGAGACAGAAGCACGCGTGTCTCCAGGGGCTGTGTTATTCTCCCTTGCTTGTCCCAGCGGCTGTACAGGTGGCTGCTTCCCAGAACGGGCTTTCTGGAGGAGGGAAGAGGAAGAAAACATCTCCAGTTCCCTCTCACTGGTGGAAGGTGATATCCACAGGCATCACACGCCCCTGAGCTTTCTGGTCAGGCACGTGGTGCCCTCAGCATATCCTGAGAAACCCTGGGGCCAGAGATAAACAAGGTGTGAGGGGCTTACACGAGGCACAGCTCTAGTAGGTTGTGTCCATGAGATAACCATGGGTGGAGATCATACAAGAGGAAGCAGCAGGGTGGTGAGGCTGGGCCTGGAACGATTGGCCAAAGGCGCCTGAACAGATCTGTGGATGGTCCAGTGTGGCACACGAAGGCCCCTAACAGTCACAGGTGTGTCATAAATGTGTGCCATACATGTGTTATATACGGAAAATTCCAGAATCTTCAAATCACAAGGAAACTTAGAGACTAATCTACAGCCTGACCTGGGAGCCCCTTCTGCAGCATCCCTGAAAGAGTCATCCAGACCAGGAACCCAGCGCTCCCTGAGGCCAACCATCTGCTGCTCTCATAACGGGAAACCCTGCTCCCGGAGCCGTCCCCCTGCTGGCCATTGGACCTGGAAAGAGGGCATTCCTCTGCTTCAAGCCAGTCCTTCAAGAGCTTTCAGAGTATCCTTTTCTAGGTTAAAAATGTTCAGGTTTTAGAACGAACAACCCACAACTACACACAACAACATGAGTGACTCTGCAAGAGTGATGCCGAGCATGAGAATCCAGATGTAAGAAAGCACGCGCTGTGTGTTCATTTAGATCCAGCGCAAGAGCCACAGCTGCTCCATGCTGAGAAGCCCTTGGGAGGTTCACAGTGAGGCCAGGGACTTCTGGGTGCTGGCAGCTTTCCGATCCTTCATTCGGACGCTGACTACACTTTTGAATTAATTTGTGAAATTTATCAAGCCATCCACTTAAGTGTACCCTTTTCTGTATGCATATTTTACTTCAATATTTTCTTTTAATGTCCGATCTCATCGATTAAGTTATATCATTTGTAAACTGGGAAAGATATTATTCCCTTTCTCATAGGGTGTGTAAGGAATAAGTAACTTTACATATGCAGATCATTTAGAGATATTCTTAGGCTCTATGTAATTGGTAACTACCGTTATAATTGTTAAATGTTCAGGTTATTCAGAAGGTCAGCTTGCAAGGAATACATGTCCCCTTCAATGTGGCATTAATATAATAGGTACTCTTTCAACTGTGTTTTAAATAATCAGCTCTTTTACAGAAAAGCTTCATTTTATATTGGTTTATTATGTGCATAAATTGTCTTACTCAATTGTCATACAAGCCCTGAAAGGTTGGTATTATTTTCTCCATCTAGGAAGTAAGAAAACTGGACATGCAGATAACTCTCACAGCTTCAGCATTGCTGAGGATTCAGATCCCAGCCTAATCCTAAAGCCCTCGCTCTTTCTATTTGTTTTGAAAACAGGTATGTCTTATCTCTAGCTTTAGTGACTCTAGCAGTAACCAGATTTTTTTGTACCATAACATACTAGACATGTCTCCCCCAGCACTTTCTGTTCAGTGTACCTGAATTGCTATGTACAAAAAAGGGAAAAGGAGCTAGGTGAGTGCTGAATTTGCAAATCTAAACTTCCAATGGGCTGCAAAACATCATACACAATGGGGAGGTGGATGGACTAGGCTTTGGTTTTGGGTGTGATTATAATGGAGGAAAATCTAGACAGGAGTAGAGATTGTCCCACACTATCTGTGACCATACACTGCCCTGCAGGTTGTCCTTGCCTTACCAGCATTTATTTTTATTTACTTATGTATTTATTTGACTGTGCCGGGTCTTAGTTGTGGCACACGGGATTTTTTAGTTGCAGCATGTGTGATCTTCATTGCCACGTGCGGGATCTTCCTTGCGACATGCAAGATCTTTAGTTGCAGTAGGCAGGCTCTTAGTTGCAGCATACAGGCTCTAGCTCCCTGACGAGGGATTGAACCCTGGCCCCCGACGTTGGGAGCACGGAGTCTTAACCACTGGGCCAACAGGGAAGTTCCCTTGCCAGCACTTAATTCAATGAAAGACCAATATATGTCTAATAGGTGTCAGGAAAACCCAATCTAAACCCCTGGACCCTGCCCCACATCCCAATTAAGAATACCTGCAAGAGGAAAATTGTGACAATGTGGTAGTACAGTATTTCTTCCCCACCACCACACTGAGTGCTTTTTCTCCAAACTGGAAACGAATTCATGGCCACTGTAGCTGGAACTTGGTTTCCCCATGAGGAAATGATGAGTGAGTTCCTGGGCAGGTGCACAGAGCATTTCAAACACAATTACAGAAAGAGACCATTACTTCACCTCACTCAGCTATAGCTGACAATACATAGAATTGTTTTGTTTTAGAATAAGTGATCAAAACTTCTTCACAAATGTCTTGAAATAAACTTTTGGAATTCAGTCTGTTGGAGAGTTCAAACTGGTTGTATTAACATTTGCTTTGTTCTGTGATGTTCTATGATCAAAAAGCCACTGAACGTTTTCCCTTGAACTCTTGCATATCCTCTGTGAAGAAATACAATTTGATTGTTTTTTTTTTTTTTGCGGGAATGTAAAGGTTCATTAAGATTTAATCACAGGATTGAAAGAGATCTTTCCATCTGTATACCTCCCTCCTATTATTCCCCAAAAGTTCTCTAGGCTTCTATGTCTGGCGTTTTTCTCTGTCCTCAGCTACCAAAAAGTTTCAGCCAAGTTGGATGGGTTCCTTCTCAGAGTTAAGAATCCAGGGTTTTGGTCGACTGCTGAGGTGTGAAGATGCCCCACTGCTGGTGTGTTGGGGCCCAGCAAAGGGACAGATGGGAGGTAGCATGTGGCTGAAGGTGGACAATGGTTGTAAGATTGGAGGCCATTTGTGCGTTTTCTGTTTTGTTGTCAGTTAGCGCTTTTCTGTGAGAAAACTTTTTCTCTATAATAAAAATATTCAGGAAGGAGGTCAGCATGGTGGTGCACAGACCCAGACCTCATCTCCTTGTTGGTACATGAACGTCCCATTGTCAGGGCCTTTCCAGGGACATCAACCCACCTGGTCCAAGCCTCCCAGTCCTTCAAGCCTCCCCATACCTGCCACACATGCCCTGCTAGCTCCTTTTATTTTGCATTAAATTGTTATTTTCATCTTATGTAACACGTACTTGGAATCACTTGCTCACTCTTTAGTGTCTATCCCTCTTGGTAGCTCTCCTCCCACACTGCAGCACTTTAGGGGTGAGCTGTCAAGAAACAAGTGAAAGAGGTCGCCATTAGCAAGGGAAGTCCAGAAAGAAGTTTTTTTTGCACATTTTTGGTACAAACTTGTTGACAGGAAGCCTTTAAATCATAGGAGAAGTGCTGGTTCTTATGAGACAGAGAATTGGTGAGAGTCACAGCACTAACAAGTCAAGAAAACTAGAGCCTCCATTCCCACGCACTTCGCATCTTAGCTCTTTAAGAAAAATCACGGAGGAAAATGCAGCAGAGAGCACAGAACCACGTAGCCCAGACACAGGGAGCCAGAGGTACCCGTGCTTCCTTTCTGGCTGTTTAAATATCCTGTCTAGACACATTAGGCTCTGATCTCATTTTTGCTGCTCTGCAGTGTTGCAAGCTGTGGCTCTTGCTGAGAAGCTGTCTGCCATTGTCTCCTTCCTGAATAGAGGGTGAACGAGACACACAGAAACTAATAGGAAACAGTAGGCCCTGTCACAAGAGACATCGCTTTGTGGAAAATTCTGGAGACTGGTGTATAGGGATCTGAATGGGGGTGGAGGGCAATTAAATAGAAGAGAACAAAGAGGATGTTGGACTACACCTCCCTCTCTCTTTTGCCTTTGTTGATTCACAGCAGTAAGCAGGTCTCTGTGGGTGGAGGGAGAACAGGAGTCTGTCCTGGCTTCTGACACTTCCAGGCTCAGCTCTCCTGTACCATCCTGGCTCCCTTCTGCTGTTCTGTCACCTCCTCTCATCAAGTGAATTTCAGTTGCTTCAAATTGAAGTGCTGAGTTTAGATATGCAAACAACATCATGCTGATTGATGTACCATGCTCTTCATGCCAACTGAAGCTGCCTGCTGTCCACAAGCTGACTAACTAGACATCCCTGAGGTCTGGAGCTCACCCTAAAAGTCAGAACTGAAGACTTTGCTTCCCTGGACCCAATACCCCAGGCCCTTGAAACCAAAACTTCGAAGGGAAGTTTTCATTTGAAAACTGTTTCAGAATTAAAACTTGTATAAATCTATAACGTGTCATTTTTTCCCCTTTATTTAAAAATTTAACGCAGGGGGAGGAGTCAAGATGGCACAGTAGGAGGATGCAGAATTTGCATCTCTGCACAACTAGGGCACCTACCAGGCACCGGTGGGGGACCACAGACACCTAGGGGATGGGAGGACCTCCCAGCGAATGGTTGTTTCAATTATATTTTTATTTTTTCTAATATATTTTTTATCTTTCTAATATTATTTTGTTTTTTATTCTTTGATATTGTACTGTTCCTTTTTTTCTTTCTTTTATTTATTATTATTATTTATTTTTTACCACACCATGAAGCTTGCAGGATCCTGGTTCCCAGGCCAGAGGTCAGGCCCAAGCTCCTGTGGTGGGAGCTCCAAGTGCAAACTGCTGCAATAACAGAGAACCACAGACCCCAGGGAATATTAATCAGAGTGGGGCCTCCTAAAGTTCCTCATCTCAGCACCAAGACCTGGCTCTATCCAACTTCTGGCAAACTCCAGTGCTGGACGCCTAAGGCCAAACAACCAGTAAGACAGAAATATAGCACCACCCATCAAAAAGAAAACAAAAAGAAAGAAACAAACAACAACAACAAAATGTTACAGATGAAGGAGCAAGGTAGAAACCTACAAGACCAAATAAATGAAGATGAAATAGGCAACTTACCTGAAAAAGAATTCAGAGTAATGATAGTAAAGATGATCCAAAATCTCAGAAAAAGAATGGAGAAAATACAAGAAACATTTAACAAGGATCTAGATGAACTAAAGAGCAAACAAACAGTGATGAACAACACAATAAGTGAAATAAAAATACTCTAGAAGGAATCAATAGAAGAATAACTGAGGTAGAAGAATGGATAAGTGAGCTGGAAGATAAAAAGGTGGAAATAACTGCCAGGGAGCAGAATAAAGAAAAAAGAATGAAAAGAATTGAGGAAAGTCTCAGAGACCTCTGGGACAAAATTAGACACACCAACATTCGAATTATAAGGGTCCCAGAAGAGGAAGAGAAAGATAAAGGGTCTGAGAAAATATTTGAAGAGATTATAGTCGAAAACTTCCCTAACATGGGAAAGGAAATAGTCAATCAAGTCCAGGAAGCACAGAAAGTACCATACAGGATAAACCCAAAGAGAAACACACCAAGACACATATTAATCAAACTATCAGAAATTAAATACAAAGAAAAAATATTAAAAGCAGCAAGGGAAAAGCAACAAATAACATACAAGGGAATCCCCATAAGGTTAACAGCGGATCTTTCAGCAGAAACTCTGCAAGCCAGAAGGGGGTGGCAGGATATATTTAAAGTAATGAAAGGGAAAAACCTACAACCAAGATTACTCTACCCATCAAGAATCTCATTCAGATTTGATGGAGAAATTAAAACCTTTACAGACAAGCAAAAGCTAAGAGAATCCAGCATCACCAAACCAGCTTTACAACAAATGCTAAGGGAACTTCTCTAGGCGGAAACACAAGAGAGGAAAAGACCTACAAAAACAAACCCAAACAATTAAGAAAATGGTAATAGGAACACACATATCGATAATTATCTTAAATATAAATGGATTAAATGTTCCAACCAAAAGACATAGACTGGCTGAATGCATACAAAAATGAAACCTGTACATATGCTGTCTACAAGAGACCAACTACAGACCTAGAGTCACATACAGATTGAAAGTGAGGGGATGGAAAAAGATATTCCATAAAAAGGGAAATCAAAAGAAAGTTGGAGTAGCAATTCTCATATCAGACAAAATAGACTTTAAAGTAAAGACTACTACAAGAGACAATGAAGGACACTACATAATGATCAAGGGATCAATCCAAGATGAAGATATAACAGTTATAAATATTTATGCACCCAACAAAGGAGCACCTCAATACATAAGGAAAATGCTAACAGCCATAAAATGGGAAATCAGCAGTAATGCAACATAGTAGGGGACGTTAACACCCCACTTTCACCAATGGACAGAACACCCAAAATGAAAATAAATAAGGAAACACAAGCTTTAAATGATACATTAAACAAGACGGACTTAATTGATATTTATAGGACATTCATTCCAAAAACAACAGAATACACTTTTTTCTCAAGTGCTCATGGAACATTCTCCAGGATAGACTATATCTTGGGTCACAAATCAAGCCTTTGTAAATTTCAGAAAACTGAAATTGTATCAATTATCTTTTCTGACCACAATGCTATGAGACTAGATGTCAATTACAGGAAAAAAACTGCAAAAAATACAAACTCATGGAGGCTAAACAATAAGCTACTAAATAACCAAGAGATCACTGAAGAAATCAAAGAGGAAATCAAAAAACACCTAGAAACAAAAGACAATGAAAACACGACAGCCCAAAACCTAGAGGAAGCAGAAAAAGCAGTTCTAAGATGGAAGTGTTTAGCAATACAATCCTACCTCAAGAAACAAGAAACATCTCAAATACACAACCTAAACTTACACCTAAAACAATTAGAGAAAGAAGAACAAAAAAAACCCCAAAGTTAGCAGAAGGAAAGAAATCATAAAGATCAGATCAGAAATAAATGAAAAAGAAATGAAGGAAACAATAGCAAAGATCATTAAAACTAAAAGGTGGTTCCTGGAGAAGATAAAAAAAAATTGACAAACCATTAGCCACTCATCAAGAAAAAAGGGAGAAGGCTCAAATCAACAGAATTATAAATGAAAAAGGAGAAGTAACAACTAACCCTGAAGATATACAAAGGATCATGCGACATTACTACAAGCAACTATATGCCAATAAAATGGACAACCTGGAAGAAATGGACACATGCTTAGAAAAGCACAATCTTCTGAGACTGAACCAGGAAGAAATAAAAAATATAAACAGACAAATCACAAGTAATGAAATTGAAACTGTGATTAAAAATCTTCCAACAAACAAAAGCCTAGGACCAGAGGGACTCACGGGAGAATTCTATCAAACATTTAGAGAAGAGCTAACACCTATCCTTCTCAAACTTTTCCAAAGTATAGCAGAGGGAAGAACACTCCCAAACACATTCTACGAGGCCTCCATCACCCTGATACCAAAACCAGACAAAGATGTCACAAAAAAAGAAAACTACAGGCCAATATCACTGATAAACATAGATGCAAAAATCCTCAACAAAATACTAGCAAACAGAATCCAGCAGCACATTAAAAGGATCAAACACCATGATCAAGTGGGGTTTATCCCAGGGATGCAAGGATTCTTCAATATATGCAAATAAATCAATGTGATACACCATATTAACAAATTGAAGGATATAAACAATATGATAATCTCAATAGATGCAGAAAAAACTTTAGATAAAATTCAACACCCATTTATGATAAAAACCCTCCAGAAAGCAGGCATGGAAAGAACCTACCTCAACATAATAAAGGCCTTATATGACAAACCCACAGCCAACATCGGTCTCAGTGGTATAAAACTGAAACCATTTCCTCTAAGATCAGGAACAAGACAAGGTTGCCCACTCTCACCACTATTATTCAACATAGTTTTGGAAGTTTTAGCCACAGCAGTCAGTGAGGAAAGAGAAATAAAAGGAATCCAAATTTGAAAAGAAGAAGTAAAACTGTCGCTGTTTGCAGATGACATGATAATATACCTAGAGATTCCTAAAGATGCTACCAGAAAACTACTAGAGCTCATGAATGAATTTGGTAGAGTAACAGGATACAAAATTAATGTACAGAAATCTCTTGTATTCCTATACACTAATGATGAAAAATCTGAAAGAGAAATTAAGGAAACACTCTCATTTTCCACTGCAACAAAAAGAATAAAATACCTAGGAATAAACCTACCTAAGGAGACCAAAACCTGTATGCAGAAAACTATAAGACACTGGTGAAAGAAATTAAAGATGGTACAAACAGATGGAGAGATATATACCATATTCTTGGATTGGAAGAATCAACATTGTGAAAATGACTGTACTAGCCAAAGCAATCTACAGATTCAGTGCA
>NC_041221.1:20506297-20627031 GCF_002837175.3 Physeter macrocephalus
ATTTTTTTTTTTTTTTTTTTTTTTTTTTTTTTGTGGTATGCGGGCCTTTCACTGTTGTGGCCTCTCCCGTTGTGGAGCACAGGCTCCGGACGCACAGGCTCACTGGCCATGGCTCACGGGGCCAGCCGCTCTGCGGCATTTGGGATCTTCCCAGACCGGGACAAAAATCTACAAATAATAAATGCTAGAGAGGGTGTGGAGAAAAGGGAACGCTCTTGCACCATTGGTGGGAATGTAAGTTGATACAGCCATTATGCAGAACAGTATGGGTATTGTCCCCTGCATCGGCAGGCAGACTCCCAACCACTGCGCCACCAGGGAAGCACTATTTGTAGATATTTGATGATGGCCATTCTGACCAGTGAGAGGTGATACCTCACTGTAGTTTTGATTTGCACTGGGCATATACCCTGAGAAAACCATAATTCAAAAGGAGTCATGTACTCCAGTGTTCATTACAGCACTATTTACAATAGCCAGGACATGGAAGCAGCCTGTCTATCGACAGATGAATGGATAAGCTCTGCGGCATTTGGGATCTTCCCAGACCGGGACATGAACCCGCGTCCCCTGCATCGGCAGGCAGACTCCCAACCACTGCGCCACCAGGGAAGCACTATTTGTAGATATTTGATGATGGCCATTCTGACCAGTGAGAGGTGATACCTCACTGTAGTTTTGATTTGCATTTCTCTAATGATTAGTGATGTTGCGCATCCTTTCATGTGTTTGTTGGCAATCTGGATATCTTCTTTGGAGAAATGTTTATTTAAGGCTTCTGCCCATTTTTGGATTGGGCTGTTTGTTTTATGATATTGAGCTGCATGAGCTGCTTGTATATTTTGGAGATTAATCTTTTATCAGTTGCTTCATTTGCAAATATTTTCTCCCATTCTGAGGGTTGTCTTTTCATCTTGCTTATGGTTTCCTTTGCCGTGCAAAATGAAGTTATTTATAGTGAGGTGGGTGGACCTAGAGACTATCATACAGAGTAAAGTAATTCAGAAAGAGAAAAACAAATACCATATGCTAACACATATATATGGAATCTAAGAAAAAAAAAAAAGGTTCTAATGAACCTAGGGGCAGAACAGGAATAAAGACGAAGATGTAGAGAATGGACTTGAGGACACGGGGAGGGGGAAGGGTAAGCTGGGATGAAGTGAGAGAGTGGCATGGACATATATACTCTATCGAGTGGAAAATAGATAGCTAGTGGGAAGAAGCCACATAGCACAGGGAGATCAGCTCAGTGCTTTGCAAGCACCTAGAGGAGTGGGATAGGGAGGGTGGGAGGGATACGCAAGAGGAAGGGGATATGGGGATATACATATGCATATAGCTGATTCACTTTGTTATGCAGAAGAAACTAACACAACATTATAAAACAATTATACTCCAATAAAGGTGTTTAAAAAAATATTTAACCCAATAGCACGTTAAAGCTTAGTTGCAAAGGTTTAAAAAAGCCTTGCATTTATGTACCCATCTGCAACCTAAAAGTGTAAGTGATTTTGACTTAACAGTTTTCTAATTGTTTGCCAGAGTATCAGGAGCTGAGTTTGGGGGAAGAGAAGGAAAAATGCACATAAAAATTTATACAGCTCATATCCTTATAATGTCCTTCTAGAGAAAACCAACCATGGGTGGACAGGGGTGCGACACCAGAGCCCTCCATTGCCCCCAACTCATATGAAGAGCAGTAGCTCAGTCCCCGTACCTGTGACCTGACATGACATTTCTCCTAAGAATGTGTTTTGCCTGGAGATGGTCTCAGCCCCCAGACTCAGCCTCACAGCCATTGTGACCTTGGCAACAAGCTGACCTATGAGCTGCAGTGATACTACAATGACCATGCACCCAGGGCCGCCTCACAAGATCACCTCCACATGAAAATGACTGGGGATACAGGTACATTGGGACTTCACTTTCAGGTGAAATTGACATGCAGTAACATAAAAGTCATCCCAGAAGAACTAAAATTGCAAATATAATCTAGTTTGGAGTTTCCACATGTAGTTTGGAAAAAGCCTTTTATTTTCTTTTCTTAATTCCAGGGGACTAAGAAACGACCATTTGCAAAAGGAATGCAAATTCCATGTGTAAGGAAGTGCATGTAATAATATCATTCTGGACTGTCTGTAGATTTACTCACCTCAGTGGACTCTTTCCTTTTCATTAGGGTTTGAGATAAAATCTCTTGTCCCTGCTGCCAGCTAGCTGCCTTAGGCCATCAGTATTTCTGCGCTGACCCATTTCCAGCACAGCACTCCTGAGAGAGGGAAATCAAGAGAAATGGCCTTCCTGTCATCTGCAGTGTGAATTCCAAAACCAAGACCAGACCCCCTAACAATGAGTTGAAAGCTCTGAAGATTCCCATTTCTGACTCTTGGGCAGCAGAAAAGTGCTATTAATTTTTACAGATGAGATGATGCTACCATGGTGCACTGCTATCCAAATAGCAGTCAGAGAAAGTGCCTGGATACAGCTCTGAACAGTGATCATCCGAGATGGATGCTGCTTGGGCTTTGGGTGGAACGCCCTTTAAGACAGATTACTCACTGGAGGGTCTGGATTCAGTTGTGAGAATGCTGAGTGTTTGGAAACCTGTCAATCATCCCATTCAGCATCATTTCCTGGCTGGTGCTAGTGCTGAGCACCCTGTGGTGGTGAGTTTGCAAAGACAGCAGGTGGCCCTGCAGGAACTGGGGATCCAGTGGGAGAGGAGGAGGACAGGTAAGAAAACGATTATCAGATAGAACAGATGCCTTAGTGGAGGGGAGGGAGGGGCCCCTGGGACCTGAAGGCATAATGGGATTGAGGAGGTGACGTGTGTTGAGAGCAGGAATGACCGTCTCAAACATTCTCAGGGATTACAGCTTTATTCTGCTACCCACAGGGAAGCAGCAGCTCAAGACAGATGGTAGCAGGAGGGCTGAGACCAGCTGAGGAGGCCTGGCAGTAGCGATAGGAGGGGCAGGGGCAGTAGGGGAGGGTAGTGCTGTCCTGAGCTGGAGACCTGGAGACTATAGGATTAGGTGGGCGCAGGTGAGCAAGGAGCACAGTGTGAGTGATTACATGACTCAGAATCTTCGGGTCTGCCTGGAGATGGTGTCTGTTCTCTGAATGTTATAGACTGAATGTCCCTGTACCCACCCCACCATGCATATGTTGAAGTCCCAACCCCTAATGTGATGGTATTCGGAGGTACTTAGGGTTAGATGAGGTCATGAGGATGGGGGCCCCGTGATGGGATTAGTGCCCTTACAAGAAGAGACACCAGAGCCTGCTCCCTCCACTGCCCACCAAGGAAAGGCCACGTGAGGACACAGCACGAAGGTGGTCTACAAGCTAGGAAGGAGGTCATCACCAGAACCCAAATCTGCTGGCACCTTGACCTTGGACTTTCAGCCTCCAGAACTGTGAGAAATAAATGTGTGTTGTTTCAGATGCCGCATCTATGGTATTATGATATAGCAACCCCAGCCGACTAAGACATAGTTAGTGAAGCCACGATAGGAGCAGGTTGATAGGGGAGGAAGGGCTGTCCAGACACATTCCATTTGATCTGTTTTAGAACTTTCAGGTGGACTTGCCAAGTCAGCAGTTGGATAAAAAGTCTCCAGCAGTTTCACTGGGTCCACCTCCCGCTCCGTCCTCACCACAACATTTGGACAAATGTTGAGAAGTTCCCTCTTCTGCTGCCCTTGCTCTTCCCTCCGACCCCATCCCTTAGGGGCAGCTTTTCTTGAGGAAAGTGTGTTTCCCCACAGGGAGGGATTCCCCTAGAAGCCACTATGGTGGTTCAGCAGGGGAGACCGGGGAGACCACATGGACGTGGCCCGAGGACCTGCCCTCACTCACAGTCTCTGATTTGGGCACCTGGCTCTGAGCTTGTTCCATGGTTGTCCCAAATCTTCTTCTTGTTCTCGCTTAACAGCTTCAATAACTTAAGTGCTTCCTATTGTTTTCAGAGGCAGATTTGTCCTTTTTGAGCACCGAGGGGAGAGACTACAAAAACACACTCAGTCTGACACTCTGCCCTCAGACTATCCCTTATCAATTACAAACCCTAGTTCTCTGGAATAAAATTATGTCTCCTTCCAGTGCTTAGCCAACACCTTGTTTTTCAAGGACCCCAAGCACTTTCCCAGCCCTGTTTACCAATTAAGGAGTTTCCAAACCATCCCAGGAGCATCCCATCCTCGCTGAGCCCTCAAGGGATAGAGGAGATAAGGGACCCAAGACTCTATTCTAATGGTCATCTGGTCTTCTGGGCAGTGCAGTTCATTCCCTGAGACTCCCAAGACTCACATGCGAAGTAGTTTCTCAGATCCTTTCCCCACCAGAATTCCCAAGGTCCAGAGGGTGGGAAGGACAGAGAGATGACAACTCCCAAGGAAACAGGATGACAGGACAATGCCTTGCACAAGCAGTCTCCTCCCCTTCCCTCCCCTCCCCTCCCCTCCCTGGGCTTCTGTGTGGAGGAAGGAGTAACAGCACCCCTGTTCCATATTGAAGGACAACAAGGGCAGCCTTGGACCACCCCCATCTCCACCTGCTCTGCAGGTGCCCTTCTACTAGGGGAGGGCTTACAAAGGCTTTGCTGAAAAAGATGGATGCCTTCCTTGCAGGAAGCATTTAAAATTGAGAAAATGAGCAAACCAGACAAATCACTTCCATTACAATTCTACCTGTGCAAATTAAATTTGGAATTAATAATTCCCAGATGGTTATTCCTAAAGAACAAAAAGCAACCTAGCTTATTGATGAAGCCAACTACACATTCTTGGAAATAAAAAACAACCATAAATACTAATATTGGAAACCTCCAGCTTCCCTGGTCCCCTCAAGTGCCCCATCCCTCCGAAGTCCACTCCCTGGAAAACAAAATTTACTAAGAATGGTCCCACTCACCCCTCTACCTCTCATCTCTCCTCCCGTCCTCCTAGGAGGTTCTGTTTCCCAGGAGTAATTGTGGAAGCTGGAGATTTGTAAGAATCACTGCGCCTCCACAGCCCAAGGTCGGCTTCTAACACAACAGAGAGTGGTTTTCTTCAAACAGAAAGCCCTCCTGGTGTCTCATCAAGTGACAACTGGGGTTGACAATTGCTCTTTTTTCCATTTATAATCACGGACGTGGCTTTCATACTCTCATAATCACTTCCCTTCATTCTCACTCCATTTTTTTATGTTTCACACCATCGTAGCAGCTGAAATTCAGGCTTAGGGACTAAAGCAACATGCAGAGACTGATGCAGAAAAGAAACAGTCTGAAATGAGCTGAGAAGCCTACCATTGGAGCTGGCTTACTCTTCCAAGTTTGACAACATACATAGATGCTGGAAGGGGTGCTCTAAGACACATTGTTCCAGACAATTTTAGAGTAGCAGAGCATGCTCTCTGGCAGGAAATGGGAAGAAAGGATGCTCATCAGCTCACCGTGGCTCTATCCAGGGCTCGGAGAACGCAGCATCCTGGCTCCAAAGGACATGTTCCTGGCCAGTTCAGAGATGACAAGGAGGCTGCTCCCCACGATCCACCCACAACTACGTCCCCTCACTCAGAAGGCTTGGGATTGCACATCTACCTTCTCCCACTTGCCTCAGCCTGGGCTTTACCAGCATGACAGCTACAAGGTGTAAATAGCATTGGCTGGAGACAAGAGGTCATGGCTAAGGTGATTCAAAAAACTTCTCAGACCCTCCATCTGTAAGAGTCCCTGATTTCTATCACCCACCCAAATCACATGTTGCTGCTTTTTGAAAGTGGTCCTGAAAGCAAATGAAGACGGCATGCCCTGGATAAGATGGCAAACTCTCTCCTTATCTTCCCAGCCCCTATTCCTTCTCTTCCCCCAAACCCCATCCCCTTTCTCATTCCCTACACTGTTGTATAGCACAAACTAAATTATAAAATTAAACTTCTATGCCAATATATTTAAATTAAATACAAGGAGTAAATTCATTACGAAGGATTTAAAAGTTATTTATTATGTGATGAAAAGGTAAGGATATAATCTCTCTGGGTTACCTGTATTTTCAATTTGCATATTATATTCAAACTCAAATTCATCTGCAAATAAAAACAGTATAAGCTTAACATTCTGCTATTTATTTGCAAAAAAAAACTATGTACCTTCCTTGTCCCTGAGTTTCCTAATTTTCTGAAATGCATAAAACTACTGTTTTGTGAACTTTACTTATATTTTTGAGGGCTTAGAAATTAAAATTAGCTCTAATGTGTCTTTACTTACTCTGTACAACTCTGTGTGAAGGTACAATTTCAACACATTCTGATTCTTCAATTTAAGTGTCAGTGATCAAGGTCCATACTTCATAATAGTTGTCCTTTGGAAAATGAAAGTGTTTGTCTTTCTGTTTCTAGAAGTTGAATATGTCCATTACAGAAATTTGGAAAGAAGGAGAAGATAAAAATCACTCTTCCTAATCCCATCACTCAAAACTAATCTCTGTCAGATTTGAGATAAATACACAAAACTGTTTTCGATTACGAAAGGCAGAAGGTGTGTGGACTCACTGCCCTCAGCAACGTGCAGATAGATGGTGGGGGTGATTGCTGTGCCCCAGGCTTGGAAGTAGTCTGTCCCGGAAAAACAAGACGAATAGAAGTTGTTCTTTCCCAGGACAGACATGCAGAAAAAGACCTGGATTAATTGTTAAAGACAGACTCTCACTTGCCTGAAATATGAAAAACCTGGAAAAATATTCCTCCTTGATTTTTTTTTTTTTATCCCCTGAAGAAATACTCTAAATCATTCAGTCAAAGGGAGAGTTTTCTTGTGAGGTTCAAGTAGCAAAGAGATAAAATAGTGAGTCAAGGAGGAGGAAGCCAGGGTAGCCTGTGATGTGAGGGGGTGATGTCGCTTCGTCCCCAAAGCCAAGCTGAGCAGGGGAACCACCCACAAGCTCCACAGTACAAGCAGCTAGTGGTAAGGCAATTAAGGAAATATTTAGTTCATGCTTAAAATAATAGGCATATTCAAACATTTTCTCAATACTCATGAATGGTTATGTAGATAAAAAGTGAAAGTGGACATTTTGGCCATTTGTCCTAATCCTTCAGAGAGTTGGTCTAAATGACACAATGAACTGATTGCTGCGTTTCTTACTCTAATGTGTGTTTGTTAAGTAGATGCAACTCCACCTGTTCTTTTAAAGCATTGAATCCTGTTAGAATGAAAGGTCTGCAGCTCAGGAAGCTTGTGTTTTTAAGTGATTAAGAAGTGTGTAGCTACCATAATGGTTCATGTACATGCACATGCCCACACACACACACACAAACACACACACACGCACGCACATAAATACAGGCACGAGCAAGAACCCCGCACCAAGCGCTGTGTCAGGAGCCCTGCAATATGCACTGCTTTTTCTTGCAAGTTACTGATATTCCCATTTTATGAGTAAAAAACTAAGACTTACAGTGGTTAAGTCATTTCATTCTGAATCACACAGTGGTGAAGCTATGATCTGGTGTGGCTCCACTCAATTTTACCAACAACAACACAGTGTGGATGGTTTAAAATTTGTCAGTGGAATGACATCAGTCCAATGAAAGAGAACATGGAGGGAGATGCTTCAGGATGTGGACTTTGCCAGAAATTCAGGATAGCACACTGAAACATACTGTAGTTACTATAGTTATTGTCACGTATGGGCTCACTGTCTTGGGAACAGATATTAAATCAAGCAATTTTTTTTTTCTTCTTGGCAAAATCATGAGAGTTTTAAAATTATTCTTTTATTTGTTGAACAGATATTTGTTACTCACTAAGATTCCCAGAGCACTGGGATAAGTACTGAAAACAGCATTTGTGAAGATACAAATGTGTTCTCCCAACTCATACAGCTTATAGTCTAATAAGGAATAAATAAGAAGTTACTAAAATTACTTTTCATGAAGTGACATATATATATTCATATATACATGTATTATATATATATACATGTATATATATATATATATATATATATATACACACACATATATATGTATATATATGCCTGAAACAGAATTTAAGGGCAATAGACATTTTCCCTCCATCTTGGGAGATATTATTTGAAACATGCTCCACAAGGTACCCCACGAGCCAGGATGTGTTTGTCCTCAGCCAGAATCTGCTCTCTCCCATAGTGGTGACTATAAAATGTAAGTTAATACCTCCTACATGTCCTTACTAAGTAACTGTGACTATTAGCATTGCTGTCACCATTATTGCTTAATAATGGTGATCTGTCCCTCATCACAAATAGTTTTACACAGCTTAATAAGATGTATTTTATATAAAATAAAATTCACCCAATTTAAACATATAGTTTGATAGTTATGATAAAAGTATACAGTTATGCAATTACCACATCAGTCAAGTTTTAGAACAATCATATTATCCTCCAAATTCCCTCAGGACTATTTGCAGAAAAAGCATTTCACAGAATTCAATACAGTACTCATTCATGATTTTAAAAAAATTGTTTTTCAGGAAATTAGGAATGGAAAGAAATTTCCTCCACCAGATAGAGGGTATCTATGAAAAACCAATAGCTAACCACATATTTAATGGAAAAAGACTAGTGCTCACAAATAAAGCAGAGATGTCTGCTTTCACCACTTCCATTTAACATTGTATAGGATGTACTAGCTCGTGCAATAACACAAGAAAAAAAAAGACATACAGTTGGGAAGGAATAAGAAAATCTCTATTTGCAGGTAACATAATTTTGCATGTAAAAAGTCCTAAGGAACAACAAAAAAGCTACTAAAACAAATGAGAGTTTAACAAGATTGTAGGACACAAGGTCGATATATAAAAACAATTCTATTTCTCTGCAGTAGTAACCAAAAAATTCAAAATTGGAATTAAAAAAATATATATATTTACCATAACATAAAAAATAACTAAAAATAAATATAAGAAATATGTGCAAAATCTCTTCACTAAAATCCACAAAACTGCTAACAGAAATGAATAGAGATGTATTAAGTTCTTTGATTAGAAGACTCAATATTGTCAACATGGGAATTTTCTCCAAATTGATGTGTAGCTACAAGATAATCTCTATCAAAACCCCATCAGGCATTTTATAGAAATTGGCAAACTGATTTAAAATGTACGTGGAAATGCAAAATACCTAGGATAACAAAATAATTTGAAAATAAAAGAACAAAGGCAGTGGACTTACCTGATTTCAAAGTTGGCTATGAAATTATAGTAATGAAAGAGTAAAGTATTGGCATAACAGTATGATCAACTGATCTAACATATAGATCAATTCACTGAGTCTTGGTGTGTGGCCCAGAATAAGGTCTTTCCTAGGGAAAGTTCCACTTGAATTTGAAAAGTATGTAGACCAGCTGTTTCGGTACACAGCTGTTTTGTAGATTTCATTAAGCCAAGTTGATGGAACGTGCTGCTCTACTATGCTTAGGGTTTTGTTCCATTACTTACTGAGAGAGATATACTACAATCTCCAAATATAATGGTTGATATTTCTAGTTTTCTTTCAATTTTGCCAGTTCTTGTTTCATATATTATGAAGGTCTGTTTTTATGTGCATAAATATTTATAATTTTGGGGACTTCCCTTGTGGCGCAGTGGTTAAGAATCTGCCTGCCAGTGCAGGGGACATGGGTTTGAGCTCTTGTCCGGGAAGATCCCACATGCTGTGAAGCAACTAAGCCTGTGCACCACAACTACTGAGCTTGCGCTCTAGAGCCCACGAGCTATAACTACTGAGCCCACGTGCCACAACTACTGAAGCCCGCACGCCTAGACCCCATGCTCTACAACAAAAGAAGCCACCACAATGAGAAGCCTGTGCACCACAACAAAGAGTAGTCTCTGCTCACCACAACTAGTGAAAGCCCGTGCACAGCAACAAAGACCCAATGCAGCCACAAATAAATAAAAATAAATAAAATTAGAAAAAAAGATGAAAAAATTCATTTTTTTATTATATAAAAAATTATAATTTTTATATGTTCCTTCTGTAGTTTATTTTTTATCATTATGAAATGCTAATTTTTTTTCTCTAGTTTACCTTAAGGTATGTTTTGTCTGATATTTAAATAGCCATTCTAGTTCCTGTATGCTTAGTGTTTGCAGGATATATTTTTACATCCTTTCCTTTCATCCCAGCTATGTCCTTGAGTTTAAAGTGCTTCTCTTTTAGGCAGCATATAATTATATCTTGCCTTCTCATGAAGTCTGAAAAGTTATAACTTTGATACAATTATTTATTACATTCACATCTAATGTGATTATTGATATGGTTGAATTGATATCTACCATTATGTTGTTTCTTATCTCTTTTCAATCCTCTGTCCCTATTACTAATTTCTTTCATTTTAAACAAATATTTTGGTGCACATTTTCTCTTTTTACTTTTTAGCTATATTCCTGTATATGTTTTTCAGTGGTTGTTCTAGGTATTATAATATCAATCTTTAACTTTGCAAAATCTACTCCAAGTTAATATTAACTTACTTCTGGTAATATATAGAACTTAGCAAACTTCTATCTCCATTACACCCTTTCCTTCCTGTTGTACATATTTCATGCCTTTACATTATAATTCCAAAAATACTGTTGTCCCTTGGTATCCTTGAAGGATTAATTTCAGCACCCCACCACGGATAACAAAATTCAAGCATACTCAAGTCCTTTATATAAAATGGCATAGTATTTGCATATAACCTATGCACATCCTCCCATATATTTTAAATCATCTCTAGATTACTTATAATACCCAATACTATGTAAATGCTATGTAGATAGTTGCAAGTACAATGTAAATGCTATGTAAATTGTTGCCAGGTACAGGGAAAATTCAAGTTTTTCTTTTTGGAATTTTCTGGAATGTTTTTCAATTTATGGCAGAACTCACAGATAAGAAACTCACAGATGCAGAGGGACTACTCTACAGTGTGACAATTTTACTTCAAACAAACATATGTCTTTTAAAGAAATTAAGAGAAAAAATTAAAAACTTTAAAAAATATTTACCTACATATTTACTCTTTCTGGTATATTTTGTTCTAGCTTTCAGATCAAAGTTACCCTCTGTGACATTTCCTTCAGCTTAAAAGTCTTCTCTTAGCATTTCTTCTGGGGCAGTCTTGCTAGCAACAAATTTTCTCTGTTATTATTTTCCTGACAGTGTCTTTTGTTTACACCTTTTATTTTTGGAAGAATCATTTTGCTGGGTATTGAATTGTTGCTTGATTAGTTATTTTTTCCTTCTTTCAGCACCTTGAATTATGCCATCCCAATGTCTTCTTGCCTCTACCACATTTAATGAGAAGTCACATTAATTGTATTGTCCTACTGTGTGTGATGGGTCGATGTTCTCTTGATGCTTTTAACATTTGTCTTTTTCTTTGTCTTTCAGCATTTTACCTGTCTTGTTTCTAGGTTTTATTTTCTTTGTATTTATTTTATTTTAGGTTCACTAACATCCTTACATCTGTAAGTTAGATTTTCACCAAATTCGAGGCATTTCATCTGTTAGTTTTAAAAATAAGTTTTCTGCCTCTTTCTCTCTCTCCTCTTCTCCTGGGACTCCAATTACAAATATGTTGAAATTTTTGCTATTGTGCCAGAGATCTCTGAAAATATATTATCTTTTACATGTTTTCTCTCTTTATGCATTGGGTAATTTTCATTGCTCTGTCTTCTAGTTCATGGTTTCTTTCTTCTGTCATATTGAATCTGCTATTTGACCCAATTTTCTGTTTCAGTTATTTCACTTTTCAGTCTAAAATCTCCACTTACTTTTTTTTTAACATCTTTATTGGAGTATAACTGCTTTACAATGGTGTGTTAGTTTCTGCTGTATAACAAAATGAATCAGCTATACATAAACATATATCCCCATATCTCTTAGCTCTTGTGTCTCCCTCCCACCCTCCCTAACCCACCCCTCTAGGTGGTCACAAAGCACCGAGCTGATCTCCATGTGCTATGTGGCTGCTTCCCACTAGCTATTTGTTTTACATTTGGTATCCACTTACTTTTAATTGTTTCCACTGTGTGTTGAGATTACGCATTTGTTCATATATTATTTTCACATTTTCCTTAATTTTTTGTACATTTTTTAAATATTAGAAAATATATTTAATGACTACTTTCAAATTTCTGCCTGCTAAACCCAATGTCTGAATATGTTTGGAGTCTTTTTTATTGACAATTTTTTCCTTATTATGTAGTGCACTTTCCTATTTCTTTGAAAGTCTAGTAATTCTAGCTTGAAAATTGGACATTGTAGGGATACTTTTGTAGAATTCTCAATTCTGTTTCGTCTTTCTGAGAGTTTTTGACATTTTGTTTTAACAGGCAATTGATTTACCTAGACATAAACTGTGAAACCTATCCTCATGAAATCACTGTTGTTTCTGCTCATATAATTTCAAGCTGGAGCCATATGGGTCTCCCTTGTACTTGTGTAGTCTAAGGATCAGATAATAATTTGGGCAGATGTTATACTCTTCACTCAAGCTAGTAGGAATTTTGTGATTGGCTTCCAGATCTATGTGGGTGAGGAACACATTCAAAGCAGCACAGACTTATGAGTGTCTCCAGTCTAGTGCTTTTAGTCAGACCCCTTGGGGTCTCCTACCTGCACGCATAATTTAGCAGTCATCTGTGTGTATGTGGTGAGTTTGTTCACTTGTCTATTGATTTTTTGCTTCAAAAATCTCCACCTAACTTTGTAGCTGCTCTGCCTTCACCTCAAATGAAGTTTGTCACCCCCAGTAAGTAGAGGTTTGTGTTTTTTGCTGCCAGATTTGAATGGAGATGTCCACAGGCAAGAAGGCTGTGATGTGTCATCACCTTTCTAATCTAATGCAGTAACACTTTTTCATGAGAAAATATTCCTCGTGTTGTTACCTACTTTGGTCATTTCTCAGTGTCCTGAAATAGTGTTTTTAATACTTTGACCAGTTTTATTCTTTTATTCTGTGGGGGGAATTTCCCAACATCTTCTCACCATTATTACTGGAAATTTAGTTCCCAAAACCCACATTTCATATTAATCTTTACAAGAAAAATCCTGACTTATTAAGACTCAGTGTTTTCCATATCTTATTTTTTCATTACAAAAATGAAATAGAAATGTGCAATAAATTAAAATTCTTCTCCCTCAAAGTATTGATCTAGCTTGAAATATTTACAGCTAAACATAGCACTTCTTGTGTGTCAATCAATGTTCTGAGCACTTTACATCATATCTCACTTAATCCCCATATAAGGAAACCATATGAGAAAAACATTATTATTACCTTTTTACAGATGGGAAACTGAAGCACAGAAACAAAAATTAATTTGACTAAAGTTATACAACTAATGAGTAATAAAGCCAGGATTCAAACACAAACACTCTTGTTCCCAAGTCCATGCTTTAACCACAGCACTCTTTATTTACCTCTTGAATTCCTGAAACTACAACTCAGGAAGACTCAAAGCCAGATCCCCAGGGCACATCATAGAGCTGTTCCCGCAACTGCCCTCTGCCATTTACATCTTTGTGCTGGTGTGTTTCCTGATGATGTCTACAAGATCCAGCCTGGTGAGATTTCTATGTTTTATATGCAGAAATGAGAAGGTTGTGTTTTGTTCATTTTTACAATTTGCATGTACCATCTTTAAAGTCTGAGAACATAACAAAAACAATTGTCTGTGTTAAGTGAAAACATGATATCCATCCATGAGGTATAAGTAAGAACTTCCTTATATGATAATATCTTGGAAATATCACATCTGAATTCTTTCAAGCAGCCCTAAAACCAAGGCTCAGAACATTGGTGTGTATTCACTGAAACAGAAATGTGCCCCATCTTGGTCCACCCCTCCTGGCGTGAAATGTTGGCCAAGAAGGGGAAGGAGGGCATGTGTGAATGTCTGAGGTATGCAGAGGAAGTATGGGGAGGACAGCGGTTGGGGATAAATCTTTTAAAACTAAAAGCAGGGAGAGGAAGCTTATTTGTTCCACAATATAAAGATTCCCCAACACTGCCTTTGAAAGAGTGATCTAACTAACCTGCAGTGTGATTACATCCTTTTTGCAGTCAGGTCATCTAAAAAGTGTGGGGTAGATTCTTAGGTATTTTGAGAGTAGAGAGACACTTCAAGATGACATATATTTAGCTGCCCAACCTTCTTGCTCATGCATTTTGTGTGGTGGATATATTTTCCTGATGGGTTTATGTTTAAGATTCCAGTAACGTGTTTACTGAAGCTTGTGAAATGTTTATCTATCATATAGATTTTTTTAAAAAACAGGTTTGGGTTTATTATTTCATTTCAGTTATTGTTTTCATTGTTTCATATTGCATTGTTTTTAACACGCTTTTATTTATTTCTCTTTGATTCTTGGTGTTTTTTGGCTTTTTTCCCAGTTTATTGAGGTGAACACAAGTATTTTTTATACATAGCTTTTCTTCTTGAATAACAGTAGCAATCATCTTACATAGCATTTACTTTGTGTCACAGGTTTTGGTATAAAATTCTCTTTTTATTGCTTTCTAAATAATTTTAACTTCAGTTTTAATTTTTTCTTTAATTCATGAGTTATCTAACAGAGGGTTTCTCAATACGTAAAGAGTCAAGGTTTTTTTTCCTTATATTTTATCACTTATTTCTGACTTATTAGATCATAATCAGAGGAAATGAACTAAAAAATCCTCTACTTTTAAAGATGAGCTATGGCTTTTGTAGCTAAGTACATACGAATTTTTGTAAATAATCCACATATAAACATACAAAACACTCTCTAAAGAATGTACCTTTCTCTGTACACTTATTACTTACTTACACGTTTATAAATTTTAATTAACTTAAAATTAATCTATGTTCTTATTATTTTCTTTGGGGAAATATCTGATTGAGTGATGTTTATAAGTCTTTCGTCACATTATTATGTTTATACTTCTAGTTTTTCTCTATGTTAATTCGTTTGGAGTATTAAGGTTTATTACTGATGTGCTTTATTCAAAAATTGGGACTTTTGCTCTTGGTATAATATCTCTCTATACTGTTTAGAGTTTTCAATATTAAATCCTGCCCTATCTGATATTAATATTGCTCTGTAACGTTCTCGTTTCTTGTTCTCTCTCCCCACATCATTGGTTGCAAATACCAGTGGGTAAGAGACTGACAAAGAACAGGATACGTTCATGGTGTCAAAGCATCTCTCCACAAATGACTAATTACAAGTGGAAAAATAATAACTTTATGATGGAACAACCTGGTTGGCACCAGTTTAAGGAAATTATCAAAGACAATTTTACAAACGGAGAGACAAAGGACATCCTGTGGATTTTGATATGATGCACAGAGAGGGATACAACATCACTTCCGTAACGTTGCTACAAAATACATAACAAGCTAAATCTACTGATGGGGAAAAGTTAAGCAAACCCAAACTGAAGGTGACTCTACAAAATAACTGGTCTCAATTCCTTAAAAATGTCAATGTCTTGACAGTCAAAAAAAGGTTGAAGAGTTCTTCCACATTGGGGGAGATTGATTATATATGACAACTGAATGAAATGTGCGATCCCAAATTGGATCCCGAACAGAAAAAAATAGCTATAAATTATATTATAGAGACAACTGGTGAAATATGAATGTGGAATACAGATTAGATAATGAGGTATGAATTTCCTGATTTTGAGAATTTTACTGTGGTTATGTTAGAGAATATCCCTCTTCTTAGGGAATTCACATTGAACTATTTAAGGGTAAAGGGTCACCCTGTGTATAACATACCCTCAAATAGTTCAGAAAAATATTATAGGTATTAGAGAAGATGATAAAATAAATGTGACAAAATAATAATGATTGATGGTTCTGATGGAGGTTATATATAGCAAGTTCTTTATAATATACTTACATCTTTTCTGTAAAATTGAAAATGTATCAAATAAAAAGTTTACCAAAAAAGAGAGAATTGTACACATGCATATTCTAATGGACTTATGTAACTTTACTCCCTCCATCTTACTTAAGTTTATTAGCTTTGTGTGTGTTTTCCTTTTTCCTTTTCCATATTTTTGCTGTTTTGGTCAACTTGCTACAGCATCCCTGTTTATCTTGGTTACTTTGAAGTTTCTGTGTGTTTCCCTTCCCTACTAGTGGATATCTTCTATTTCTCAATGGTTGTAATTCTACAGGGGCTTCTAGATGATTGGTGAAAGCAAGAGATCCCCTATTTGTTCCACCTGAGGCCTTTCTCTCCTGCCCTGCCTGAGAAATAGAGAACACTTTTATCTCTTGTTCCTATCCTTATATTTCTTGTCCTAATTAATGTCACCACTCTGTTCCCAGTCACTAAGCCATGGATCTCATCATCGTCCTCAATGGCTCTTTTCCTCTCCAAGTTCCATCAATTCCATCTGATAGAACCACCAAAGGCAGCACTTCTCCACTCCCAGCGTCAGGCTCTCACTCAGGCCCTCACTGCTGTGCCAATATTCTGACCTGGTTCTTCCATTCTCTTTTCCACGTGGTCCCTAGTTAGGATCTTTAAGCAAACACCTGCTCATGGCACTGCCTAACTTTAAAAGTCCGTAGGGCCCCCCATTGTCTGAGGGTAAAGTTTGGGTAAAAATGAAGGTCATGATGCATCCTCTGTGTGTCCTGTGGACCACCTCCTACTGCCACTCTGGGCACTAATGACCCCAGTGCTCCGGGAGACTTCATTCTTAAAGGGCATCTGGTTGTCTCTTTAGAAACCTCTTCACCCTCTTCTCTCTCTCTGTCCAACCCCTCCTTACTGTGTAATGTCTAAATCAACCACCCTCTCTTCCGAGGAGCTCTCCCTTGGTGCCCCCAGCAGAGTGATTACTTCTGTGCCCTTTTATATCATTAGTCATCTGGAATTGTAATGATATTGGCTCCTCATAGCAGAGAGTGTGTCCCATTAAACTTGGCTTCCCTGATGCCCCAGTAGATAGAATATATTCAGTGAATAAACGCATGAGTGGGTGCACAGGGCATGCTGAACAGCAGACTTGGGAACCACTGACCGCAGCATGCTCTCATAGGAGGCACGGTGTGCTGGGGGTTTTGCAGCCTCTACCAGAATACCAAACCAGCCCTGCAAGTGTCTCCCAGGCAGACCTCAGGAGGAGCCTCCCCTCGCCCTTCACACATTTTATTCACATCGAAAGTGAGGCCCAGATGATGCATTCTTTGCAGCCACAATATTTGTCTTCCTTTCAAGACAATCACTTGAGGAAAGAATTAAAAATGGGCTCATGGTGAATGTCAGGGCCTCTATGTCAGGTTGGGGTGCTGAAGAGTCAGCTGAAAAAGACCCTGGACTTGCTGATTCTGCCAGCTGCCCCCACCAGGGGGAGAAGGAGAACTGTGGGAAGGGCCCCTGGATGAAGGCAGCCTGTGGTAGGGTTATTACGAACACAACATGCCAAAAACATTTGGTGTTTATTCCAGTCCAGACTTTGCTGAGCTTGCTGTACCTCCAGGGATATCTATCAAAGAAAACAACAGATCACATGTCAATAAATTAAATGAGTATGAAACAAAAAAGCACAGAATGATGTAGGGGTTTCTAACTTGAGGATATAAAGGAAGAAGGAGAGGGGGCATGTTCTTAATGGAGTTCCTGATGGCCATTAAACTCGGAAAAAGCCATTTCCATATATTATGGAAATACACACTGGTCTCAAGTGCCTTCCATTTTCATATTGTTTTGCTGCCTTAATGGCATAGGCTATTTTTGTAACATCTGTTTTTAGGGACCCTCCCTTTCTCCTGTTCTTCATTAGAAATTCAGTGGCTCTTCTTTATAATGAGTGTTGGTGTTTTGGGGAAACAGAGAGTGTGTTATTGTTTTACTGTATGGGCCATTCTGTCAGAGTTGAAATGGTTTATCCACAGAGAATGTTATGATGTGACCCCGAAAAAAATATCTGGATGGTGAGACAGCGGATAAGGTGTGCCACATGGGTGGACATGCATCCAGGAAAGGCCAGAGGCGGGGGTTGGGCAAGGATCCCTGGGAACCGTGATTTGATGGTGCACAGGAGGACATTATGTTTACCTTCTCCAGGCAGTGTGAATTCAAAGCGTCTGACAGAGACTGTGTTGGATGAAATTTTTTTAAAAATCTGAGTCTATTATCCAAAGCAAAGATACTGTATTTCTTCACGCTGCAGCACACCCGGAAATTAAACCTCAGCCATCAAGTACTGAAATGTCAAGATAAACATGGTGGAAGTTTATTGATGTGCTGGAAGGATGACAAGCTTCTCGAGTTGGAGCCGTGGTGCTGGTCCATCTGCAGAGGGCTGCCATTTATTACAGCAGCAGGTGCCGAGCTTTATCCTGGCTCTGAGATCTTAGATGAGCAAGGAAACAAGGCAGAAGAAAGAAGGGAAGCAGGAGAATAGAAAGCAGGAAGAGGGTGGTGATCAAGGGGCAAGTGCCGGGCTCAGCCTCTCCACGCTCACTTACAGCAGGATGCGTGGGGTCCCAGGGCCAACAGCTGAGTGGCTTGGCCTTCCAGCTCCCCAGCACTCAGGGTAACACTGACCCCTCATCCTCAGAAAGGACCTCAAAGACAACGGCAGGAAATGATTCCTTTGGGCTAGGAGAGTTCCAGAGAAATGTGCTTGCCTGTGTTCTACACGTGCTAGTATTTTTTGTTATTTGGAGCTCCAGATTTCTGTATGAATTTTGTAGGTCTTCATGCCTTTATCTTTCTGCGTGTGTCATATATCCATTTGAACTGCAAAGGAGAAAAATTGAGAATCATAACATTTTTGTTTTCTGAAGAAGTGAGAACATTACACTGCAAACTAGCCAGGCTGCTGGTTACACAACACTTAGAATCAAATAAAAATAAACACTCTTTTGTTTCATTTCCTGATTTACCTGATGTGCTTCTTATTCTCTCTACTCCTTCATCTTCAACCTCATCTTCTCATCTGTGCACATACACTCCCTCCTTGTCCCCTCTTGTCCAGCATGATGTGTCTTGGTGCCTCCACTTTGCCAGGCTCATCTGGGTGGCCAGAAATGGGACTCATGGTTGTTTGAGCTCCAGTGTTTCATTTTCACAGCCTGGATTCTTTTTTTTTTTTTTTTTTTTAACATCTTTATTGGAGTATAACTGTTTTACAATAGTGTGTTAGTTTCTCCTTTACAACAAAGTGAATCAGTTATACATATACATATGTTCCCATATCTCTTCCCTCTTGTGTCTCCCTCCCTCCCACCCTCCCTATCCCACCTCTCTCATGGTCACAAAGCACAGAGGTGATCTCCCTGTGCTACTCCATACTGTTCTCCATAGTGGCTGTATCAATTTACATTATTCCCACCAGCAGTGCAAGAGGGTTCCCTTTTCTCCACACCCTCTCCAGCATTTATTGTTTCTAGAGTTTTTGATGATGGCCAATCTGACCGGTGTGAGATGATATCTCATTGTCGTTTTGATTTGCATTTCTCTAATGATTAATGATGTTGAGCATTCTTTCATGTGTTTGTTGGCGATCTGTATATCTTCTTTGGAGAAATGTCTATTTAGTTCTTCTGCCCATTTTTGGATTGGGTTGTTTGTTTTTTTGTTATTGAGCTGCAAGAGTTGCTTATAAATTTTGGATATTAGTCCTTTGTCAGTTGCTTCGTTTGCAAATATTTTCTCCCATTCTGAGGGTTGTCTTTTGGTCTTGTTTATGGTATCCTTTGCTGTGCAAAAGCTTTTAAGTTTCATTAGGTCCCATTTGTTTATTTTTGTTTTTATTTCCATTTCTCTAGGAGATGGGTCAAAAAGGATCTTGCTGTGATTTATGTCATAGAGTGTTCTGCCTATGTTTTCCTCTAAGAGTTTGATAGTGTCTGGCCTTACATTTAGGTCTTTAACCCATTTTGAGTTTATTCTTGTGTGTGGTGTTAGGGAGTGTTCTAATTTCATACTTTTACATGTAGCACAGCCTGGATTCTGTCCTTGTGGTCTTGTCCCTCTTGCCGTCACCTCCAGATCTTTGTTTCTTCTTGGAAACCACCAGAGCACAGCCCTGGGTAGCCTTGCATTGCAGTAGCAGCTTTCAGTCTGAATAAAGTGAGATAGATCTGAGGATGAATTTCCCTGCTGCCTTTCACTTAGTTTGGCAACTGATCCAGACGTGCTGCTGAATTAAGTATTTCCCACTCCCTTTCCAATTCATCCAGAAAGACCTTTCAGGGCAGTAGCACAAGGCATTACGGGAGGGTCTTGGGTCCCTGATGCAACAGGTGACCCACCCAGGGAAGTGAGCTGACCTCCCTAGATCCTGTCTCATTAAGTGTGAAGAACGACAGTGCATACCTCTCCTACTGAGGAGCTAGAACACCAACCAGCTAAAAGCACTGACAAAGTAACACAACATTGTAAATCAACTATACTTCAATAAAAAAAAAATAATAAGATAAAATAAAATAAAAGCACTGACAAATCAACTTCCTGGAGCCAAATGGCTGATTCTAACAACAGCTAAACAGCTCTGTCATAATATAACCTCCTGCTGTCACAGAACCATTTGGAAGAGTATTTTAAATAAAGAAAGTGAAGTGCCACACATCAAGGAGACTGTGTTCTACTGGAGAGAACCTTCCAGCTCAAGTTTCATCCCTCTGAGGTGTGCTCATCCCTAGGGAACAGACAGATCTTAACATCTCATTGCTAAGAGCATGCTGTGCACTTCCTACTGGCACAGGAGAAGTCGAAACAAAGCCATGTCCACGGCAGGGTCAGCAAAGGAAAGGCAGCACCGTGCTCCCTGCACAGGTCCCAGCATTTTCATGGCTCTGCAGTTGGGAGGTTACTTGGTTCGAGGATGGTATCCAGAATAGCTTTCTTCTTTGTGGCAAAGATGCCCATGGGGTTGCTCTGGGGTCTCTATGGGTCCCCTGCATGCACACAGTGATTGGAGGTCTACTATGAGTCCCAGGGTAGCAGGCCCTATTCTGAATGTTGTCCCTCTGTTCCTAGAAAGTCTTCTGGGACACTGAGTCATCCCCACATGAGGAGCTCCGGGAAATCGGGTCTGGAAGTCCCAGGCCCATTTCCTCTGTCCTTGTAGTTAGGGCTGGGGAGGCAACCCTGCCCCAGAAGCTCCAGGAGCCCTCCTCCAAAGAAGACTTGACCTGCTCCAGCCTCCTCTCACTCCCTGGCCAGCCAGGCTGCCCTGGTGAACGTATGCATTGCAGATGTCCTTCCTTAGCACCAGGATCCGAGCAAATCAGAGGGAACCCTGGTGCAGACAGAAGAAACAGCCCTGGGCCACTGGGCACAGCGGGAGACCACTGCTCCCAACATCCTGTCCATGCGCACAGACAGCCCACTTTGCTCACAACGACCCCCGTGAGTATTTGCTCCTCAGGTTGGTGCTTTCGGCAGTCTGGGATTGTACTGGACTGGACACGGGTAGGACATCACCCAGGACAGTGAGGTGCACATAGAGATGCTATGTAAACAGGGACTAGACTTTCACCATCCCTTCTTGTCCATGTGATTGTGCTTCCATACAGATGGGTCACAGCATCTGGTTTAATGAGAAATAAAGATTGGAAGTGCTCGAAAGCTTCTCGGGCAGGCTGTAGGTGGTCAGCTGAGAACACCTGGCATATGCACATGTGTTTCTATCCTTCTTTGACCATATGTCTGCTTCTTCTTTTAATGAAAGGCCAATACTTATACTTGGATAATTGTAAATGCCTCTCCCATTGCTCTCTCCTATTTCTGCACCTTTTTGTCTATTTCACCTGGATGTTGGTGGGTAAACTTCAGAACAATGGGGGTTTTGTTTGTAGCCACACACGGAAATGGGAGAGGCTGTGTCAAGGGGGCATCTCCTCCAGCCCTTCACTCGTTTTACTACCATGATTATTCACATGTTTGAAAACAGAATTGCAAATGGTTTTATTTATATTTTCCATACATGCAGAGACAGAACAACTTTTATCACAATAATAAAAATAAATAATACTCTGGCAATAAGATTTTTTTAGCTTTATGACCATTTAATGAAGAAAATTACACAATGCATAGCTGGTATACCATTTCCAAGTTCTTCACAATCACCAGTTATTCTGCACATTTCTCAAGATTTTTAGAAAATATGTAAAGTCAGTTTTCAAGGGTTCATTTCTTCCACTCAGACCTTTGCTACTTCTTTTGGTGGCTGGCCAATGAGCACAATTGGTTTTCAAAATGTTCAAATTAAATGTACTTGCTACTCAGGGTTATCTGGGCCATATTTGGGCTTTTTTGTTCTTAATAAATGATCATTTGAACAAAGCAAGACTGTAGTTTTATAAAAGCCCAATTTGAGAGTTTTTCTTAAAGTTCTGTTTAAAGCCAAAAGAGTTCCCGGCTGGGAAGTGGACAATGTTTTTTGGTGGAAACAACTATGAAACCCATTGGTCAACAGTGGAATTCCATATGATAATTAAATGTAGACGTGACTCCCACCCACTCAAAGGATGGGAAAGCCAATAAATGAGATAAATGACCCATAATCACAATGAGAAGCATTCACAACGATGACGAAGCTCTGCCACCTGTTCTTGTGAGGTCACCGCACCAGCTTCAGCCTTTCCATGTCTCTCTGAGGCACTTCCTGCACCCCCAAAAAGGCAGTATGGCAGCCTTTCTAATCCTTCACATGCTTTCATGTGAAGAAATCACTTGATTTCTTTTCAATATTTTCAGAGGAAGACTTTCTGGGGCTGCACAAACATGTGAGAAAGAGGAAGCTGGTACCTTCTCCCCTAGTGGGAAGGCTGTGCTTGATGGGGTTTCAGACTGCAGTCTCAAGGTCCTAAACTGAGGAGGTTTATCTTCTGCAAAGGAACATCCTCCCAGTGTCATATCCTAAGTATAGAGAACCAGACATCTAGCACGTCACCTCGGTTCCCCTTAGATTCTCCTGGTCTCGGCTACTTCCAACCAGCACTGCAATGACAAAGGCTGTGGGGTTTCCAGGTAGTCTCCCACAGAGGCAGTCTGAGGGCTCTTTTCTTCAGCCTGTCCTGACGTCCCCAGCACAGCTTCTGACCCCCTGCCTGCACCAGGACTTCCCTAGAGACATGGAGGCCCTGGCCAAGCACAATCTGAATTTCCCATTGGGAGACCATGTGAGATAATCAGCTGAACTCCCCCGTCCTCTGGATGAGAGTCCCGGAGATACAGTACTGATCTATGTGGAGCAATCAGAAGCCCTTGACATTGCGTAGCAGCCCTACACTGGCTCTCCTTCCATCCCTACCTCATGCGCCTTTGCCCTCCTTCCAGCTTCCTTGGTAGCATCACAGCTTTAAGCCTTTGACTATACCTCCTGGACCTAAGCTGGTGATAGTCAAAATGCAGAGTGGTGGCAGTATTACCTGCATATCTGACTGAGTCTTTCCCCCAAGAGATCCATAACAGGATTGTTTTATCACAAAATTCTTCTTAATTACTAAAAAGTCTTGTACTTAACTTTCTACCACATTTTCAAGAGCTGATAGCATGAGGCCCTCATAAACAGTCATGTTTTTACATAAATCACTTGGCAAAAAGTGTCTGACATCTCAGGTCCTGAAGTCTCCAGTTAGGGAACAAGCACCGCAGAGCAGAGCACAGCTATTTCTCTCCTTGATTTGGGTGACAGATTTCGGTGAAATTGGCTCAGGACTGCATGTTAGTTTTAAAGAGATATACCTTCCTCTGGATTCTTGTTGAGCTTATGGTCGGCTAAATCCCTTGATCTTTTTCCTCTTTTCTATGTGATCATTAAGACAGCTCTTCCCAAACTGTACTTGTAGAGTTTATTTGTTTGTCTGTTTGCTTGTTTATACCTGTTAAATTGCATTAACCAGTTATTCTGGGCTGTCTGTGTTATACAAACGAGCCCTTCTTATGTGGTCAGATGTCTGAAAAAAAGAAAAAGCAACTAAAATGTTCTTTTTTCACTGCATTCCTTTGCCCTACAGTGTCTATCACAGGTTTGGTGCTCCTCAGATGCATAAGAAAGGAAGAAATTTTCCTTTATCTCTGTCTCTCTTTTGAGTTCTTCAAGTTCATTTAGTCACCAAGGTTTACTACTCTTCCATCATCGTGGTGCATTTCTTTGAATAATTTGAAAAGGCAATCCGAGCAAACTTGGTTTATGTGTTGGAATAATTCAAAGCAGATGATGTGTTTTACTGAACACCATTCTGACCTGATTTGACGTGTGCATGTCTGCGTGTGCACAGTGTGGCTGCTCCTGGGGTGCCTGCCTGCTCCCAGCAGCTCTCTTGCATGCTGGTTACCCAGGAGAGTCCCGATCAGACCTGGCTTCACAGGCAGCTTATGCAGGGGTTTCCAGAACGACAAACTCAACCTCAAGATCAGCTGACCACAAGCTCTGTCAGACCCTCCCAGGAAAACCCTGAGAATTTCAGAGCGGAGGAGCTATGCACAGCAAGAGCCAAACACACCCCTTGGCTGCTGTAAAAAAGGCATGTAACTGTCCATGTTTAGTCAAGTGCCACCAGCTTAGCTGTCCTAAAGGTAGTCCACCTGAGGATACTCCTTTGCAACCTTACACCGTAAAGTCGAGAGTAGAATGAAGATCCACTCCCCGAGGTCAGAACATGTGTCAGGTCTCACCATCTTGAGACCCGGGGTAAGATAATTAGTGTCTTCTGCCAACTGTGTAAATAAATTTTACCCAAGTTTGCAAATAAAATAGCAGGTTTATTCCATAAAAATACCACATTCCTCCAGTATTATCAAGAAATGAAAAGTTTCATATGAATCAATTCTTCAGTTAACTGAAGTACATGCTTTCCTCAACTAATATTTCTTTTCATGTCTTTTGCTATTTCTCTCCAAAAATGTAATACGCGTTTTCCTGTATCTTAGGCAGAGCTGTTGAACTGGTTTTAATCTTCCCCTGATGTTCAAAGTCATTATAATGAAAATGTTAATGCAGAGCCATGTTTGCTGTTGGGCCCTTTGGCCTCTCCAACTCATGTCAGGTTGTCAGTTATCACTTCCTTACCTGTCATCATACCTCCCTCTAATAGCCTCCCAGTTTCCACTGATTTGGTGCTTCCAGTCTGCTCGGAGCCAGGATTCCAGACCACGCTGCATGTTAAGCATGGCATACTAAATAAGATTTGATTAGAATCTGGGTGAGGGCTCAGGATTTTGGGGAGCTGTTTTAGGGAGATCAGAGGTCTCTTTGATTATGTGTTGAGGAATGAGGCTTGCAAGACCTCCAATAGACAGTGTTGACTCTAAACTACTGGCCATCAACCTTGACTATACATTTGAGAAGTTTTAAGAAATATTGGTGCCTGACCCCACATTGCCTGATCATAATTTAATTGGTTTAGGAGGCCAGCTGAGCATAAGGGCTTCTTAAAGCCTACCAGGCAAATATAAGATGCAGCCAACTTTGAGAACCTTGGTGGTAAAACATCTTAAAAAATGTTTATTGATATGGGTCAGTTTGGTCTGGGGTAGTGATTGTTCTTCATAGGTATTATGAGCTGAATTGTGTCCTTCTCCCCAAAATTCATATGTAGAAATCCTAACCCCCAGTGCTTCAGAATGTGACCTTATTTGGAAATAGAGTTGTTGCAGATGTAATTAGTTAACATGAGGTCATATTGGAGTAGGGTAGACCCCTAGTCCAATATGACTGGTGATTTTATAAGAAGGAAAAGTTTGGACACAGAGACATACCCATGGAGAATGCAAGCTGGAGATGAAGACAGAGATCAGGGTGAAGCTTCTACAAGCTGAGAAAAGCCAAGGATTGCCAGCAAACCACCAGGAGCCAGGCAAGAGGCCTGGAGCAGATCCTCTCTCACAGCCTCAGAAGAACCCAACCCTGCCAACACCTTGATCTTGGACTTCCAGTCTCCAGAACTGAGACAATACATTTATGATGATTAGGCACCTCAGTTGTAGGACTTTGTTATGGCAACCTTAAAAACTAATACAATAGGCATGGCTATAAGTTCTCAGAATTTACATCTTAAATGTGCATGAGACATACTTTCCTATTGAGCATCTGCTATAGATGAGACCCAATGGAGTCACTGAGAGAAGATGCTGGAGATTCAGGAATAAGAGAGGGAGCTTTGTTCTTAAACTTACCTGGTGATATTTGTCTCACAGAATCAAATCAGATTGCTTTGCAGACAGGCAATTCACAGTGAGGGTGAGGGCTCCAAACACAAGATCACAGTAACATTCTTTCCTTCTATTTGCATGTGCAAATAGCATGGAGAGATCTGTTTTTAATAAATTCTAGTCATAAGTGTAAGGTGTACAAAAATTTGCATTGCAAAATATTCTTGCTCCAGATGCTGAGTTTGCAAGAATTTCTGTTGCTTTATAAATTATTATCCTACCAATATTTTATAAGATCAAATACTACTGAATCAATTTAATTTTAGGATCCACTCAAAAGAGTATTTTAGACTACTTATCTATGAGAGAAAGATAATTTGTGTCATTCCTAATATAACCACTGATCTTTTGTAAAATGTATTTTGCATGGATACCTCTACTTGTTCATGTTTTGTGGAAGTTAGTACTGGGTTGGCCAAAAAGTGCCTTCAGTTTTTAAGTAAAAGACACATTTTTCATTTTCACCAAGAACTTTCTTGAACAATGTATTCACTCTTTTGTTCCACTACCTTCTGCCATTTTTCAGGCAACTTCATAGTTCCATCTTCCAAACATTTTTATCTTTTTAAAGATAAAATTTGTATCTTTTTAAATACAAAATTTTTACTGTTCCAGGTGCCTTTTACAGTCTTCCAGGGAAATGAATTTTTTTCCATTAAGAGAATTTGGTAGAAACTGAAATAAATGGAAATCTGAAGGTGCAATGTCTGGTGAATATGGCGGATGAATCAGAACTTCCCAGCCAAGCTGTAACAGTTTTTGCTTGGTCATCAAAGAAACACGTGGTCTTGCGTTATCCTGATGGAAGATTATGCATTTTCTGTTGACTAATTCTGGATGCTTTTCATCAAATGTTGCTTCCAGTTGGTCTAATTAAGAGCAGTACCTGTTGGAATTAATCGTTTGGTTTTCCGGAAGGCGTTCATAATAGAGGACTCCTTTCCATTCCCACCATATACACAGCATCACCTTCTTTGGATGAAGACTGGTCTTTGGTGTGGTTGGTAGTGGCTCATTTCACTTGCCCCACAACTCTTCCATTCCACAGTTATACACTATCCACTTTTCATCACCCATCACAATTTGTTTTAAAATCGGAACATTTTTATTACACTTCAGTAGAGAATTTCATATGGAAATAAGATCAAGCAGGTTTTTTTCTGCTTAAATTATGTGGGAAAAAAATCAAAGCTATGAACATAACTAAGCTGGTGCAAATGATTTTCAATGTTTGATTTGGATATTTTGAGTATGTCAGCTATCTCCCACGTGGTATAACATAGATTGTTTTCAATTAATGTCTCAATTTGATCGCTATCAACTTCAACTGGTCTACCTGACTGTGGAGCATTGTCCAGTGAGAAACGTCCAGCAAGAAACTTTGCAAACCACTTTTGACACTTTCGATCAGTCACAGCACCTTTTCCATACACTGCACAAATCATTTTTTGTCCTTTAGTTGCTTTTTTACCTTTCTTGAAATAATAAAGCATAATATACAAAAAATGTTGCTTTTTTTCTTCCATCTTCAATATTAAAATGGCTACACAAAAATACACCAACTTTGATAAGTTTTTTTAATGCATGCTGATATGACAACAGTCACAATTCAATCTAGCAACATTGTTTCAAATGAAGTTAAAGACAACTAAGAGCTACTAGAGTCATCTTACAGAAAAAAAACGAATGAACCTTTTGGCCCACCCAATATGTAGATGCAATTTTCAATTGTCTTTGAATAAAACAGGAACTGCTTTGAAGAAATTAAAATGAGATATGTTTTCCCAAGAGAAAAAAGAGAAAAACTGATATTTCATAAGCAGCAATTTTTTTTACTATTTTCTCTAGATATTTTATCATATTACTAATATATAATAAACAATGGACACTAATGGCTGCCTCCCAAGCATTCATTTCTCTTTTCTCTTACACAGGAGACTCTGGCATTTGTTGGAGAGGCTGATTCCACCCTCAGGGCTCCGGAGACGAGCACATGTACAGGTCAAGCCATGCTGCCCTTCGCTGTGGACACAGGAGTTGGTTGAGGTGTGGGTGTGCTGGGAGATGGTGGAAGTTATTTCCCCAAGGTTGGCCAGTTTGAGAAAATATCAGTAGTTTTCTGGGAGGCTGAGACAATGTCATTTATTTCCTGTACATTGGAAATGAAGAACAGGTAGCTCCAATCTGCAGGCAGTTATCTTAAGAATGTGGGAGAACTTTAAGGAAGGATCATAGAATCAAAGAGAAAGAAACTGAGTCCTATGCTCAGCTGAATCCTGGGTGAAGTTGTGCATGACTCTGTTTGTCTCCTGGACTGCTCATCTGCTCAGCTATTTAATCCAGGGTTAGGAAAACTTTTTCTAAAATGCTCCAGATAATAAATATTTTGGGTTTGGTATATCTTGTGGTATCTATTGCAACTACTCCCTTCTGCTGTTGTGTTGGGAAAGCAGCCATAGAAAATATATAAAAGAATGCACCTCTCTGTATCTTCAATAAAACTTTATTTATGAGCACTGAAATTGGAATTTCAAATAATTTTCATGAATCATAAAAGATTCTCTTTTTGATTTTTTTAACCCCCTAAAAATTTAAAATCCAGCCTTAGTTCTTAGTTCTTACAAAAACAAGCAATGGGCCAGATGTCCTGAGGACCACAGTTTGCTGACCCTTGACTTAAACCAATCAATTCATATTTTCAGGGGGAAAGTTATGTTTTTCATTATTTATAACCTAAAACTTCTTTATAGATAATAAAGATTGCATGGAAAAGGGAACATATAAATAGAGGTTTTAAGAGTTAGTAGGAATTGGATACCAATTGTGATGGTGAAAATAAGTAACTTGAAAAAATTAGAAATAAGAAAATGTTTGGGTCAGAAGAGTATGTTTTCTGGGAATATAAATATATGTACCCACTAACACACAATGAAAGTGTATGACCACATAATTTGGGAAATCTTTAAATCTTGGAAATTCAGTGTGCTTTAATATATTAAATACTTTGAGAAGTCCTGGACTAAAGAAACAGTTTATTAATCTTTGTTTAATCCAGCACTTCTCAAGTGTCTTTGTTCATAAAACAACTTTATCATGGCCTGGCTATTAGCATTACTTAAAGCAACACCAATTTGAGTAACGTGCAGATATGTGATGTGTTTGGACAGGTCACAAAGGGCCATTGACGATTCTCATTTAAATGGGAGACGTGAATGACCTGCACATCAGCAGAACAGAAAGTGTGGGCACCCTGGTCAGACAGGGGATATCCATATGGGAGATAATGAGAGCCTGAATTAGAAACATCTGCATTTGAACCAGGAAGGAAAAGATCAAGATCAGATTTGGAGGACAAGGGGAGAGAGTGTTCAGGACAATGAGACTCTCAGCATGGAGGACTGAGAAGGGGAAGAGGAGCATATTTTAGGAGATTACTTAGATTCAGCTGTATTGACTCTGAGGCATTTATCAGGCATTTGGGCATTCCCTACTGACTTTTGGAAGAAAACCATGAAGAATGTTACAGATTCAACCATTACTGGTATCAAACCTAACCTGGACCCATTTGCCCACCATGCAGCAAAACCAATCGACTGACACTAGGTTGTGGTAAACGAAAGTACAGTGTTTATTGCAGAGCACCAAGCAAGGAGAATGGACAGCTCATGCTCAGAAGACTCAAACTCCCTGATGGTTTTCAGGGAAGGGCTTTTAAAGGCAACATTTGGGGTGAGGGTTGCACCCCAAATGACTGTGACTTTTATAAATTTAATCATGAAAGCAAGGAATGTAATTCCTGGACCTTTGTGGGGGAAAGCACTTAAGGGGAAAACCTATTTAAGAAAAGGGAGGTGTGAATAGTAGATGAAGATAAAGTATTGAGTAGAAGGAAAGAGAGAGATGGGAGGACATGAAATATCCAGGAGGGATGGAGGGAAGAGGGTGGAGGCACAGCAGAGTGATCACCTTGTCAGTGAGGAGAAAGAAAACAGAGGAGAGAGTCAGGTTGAGATGGCAATGGGGGCACTACAGAAGGTCATGTGGAATTGTCCTTCCCTCCTCATGAAATGGAGAGAAGAGGAATCCTTGGAAATGGAATCAAGTAACAGAGTGAGGTTGGCCATGTGGTGCCCTGGAGAGGAAACAGACTCCGAGGTCAGACATACCTACCTTCTACTACCATCTACCATGTAATTTTGAGTATGAATCTCTATTTGCTTATCTGGTTAATGGGGAGAATAACTCAAATAATCCAAATACATATCCCATTAGAGATGAGAGATAATAAATGCCAGCATGTTTGTTATAGAGTCACTGTAAATATTAGTTTCTAATTTTCTAGCCATCTTTGTTTCTTTCTTTCTTCCTACATTCATTTTCTCTCCCTTCCCATCTTCCTCCTTTCCTGTTTTCTTCCTTATGTCCTTCCATAGAAAGGAAAAGGTCTGGATTAGCCACTGTTAAGAATATTACAGTGAATTGTTGTTCTCCTTCATATATCTGCCCCATGCCAAATCCTCCCAACCAAAGCTGTATGGCTACTGAGATGTCCCACTTGCCTTCCCCTTATATTTCCCATGTATTTATACACAGACTTCCTGCTAGTTCAGCTTCATAAATGAAAGCCCAGAATCTAAAGGGTACAAGTATGCTTAACCATGACTTGCAGCTACCTTGTTGCCTTTGGGAAGAATTCCAATAAAATGTTCCAAGCAAATTAAAACCCATGTTCCTTTTAAAGACTTCCAGGAAAGGTTGATTAATGATTCATTCTGGTGTTTAATAACTGTATATGTCAAAAAAATCTTTCCTACATATCCTCTAAATTCATGTGCTGAAGTGGGAGTGGGTCCATTTTAGGAGCTATGGTTAATTATCTGGGGCATCAATTTCTACTGAGATCACTTTTGCCAATTATTATATATCAAATGTGTGACCAGGGCACACATATCAAGTTAATGAGTCCTCTTCTACACTTTTTTCTCCTCTTTCCACAAAGATAATTGACGAAGATTTATCATGCAAGACATCTAAGCTCCACGTAAGTCTGCATGAAATTCTCATACACACCTCACCCTCTCCATGCTGCAGGAGAAAGTTCCCTGGTTTGCTGAGAGTGGCTGGCTCACTGGCATCATACTACATGAAGAAAAGAAAAAAACAAGTTTTTCAGATTTTCTCAACTTCTACCACTTGCTAAGTCCTTCACTACTCACTAGGGTCACACTGAAGTCTTTGTCCAAGTTTATTAGTCAATGAGTTAAACAAGGAAATAAATTATTCTGCAAAATGCTGCCCAGCTTAAGATGGTATCAATTCTTATTTCTGAAGGTGAAGATTTAGAGATGTGTTTCCTTAACTTTGTTAATTTTCTCAAGCTACGTTTGCAGAGAATTGAGACTACAGGCAGGACAGATCATGTTCCAGTCTGTGATGTGAGAGTCAGGATAAACTCCCTCCAATTCCTGGGTATCTGCCTGGTCCTGTACAGTGAACACTTGTTTTTAGTTGACCAAAGTGTGGCATCCATGTTTTTTGAAACACTAGCTGCACTTTTCATTTGTTTGCTCTACTTGGCAACGTTCTTGGAATGAATGACCTTGGAAACCAAGTCCAAGGACAGAATCCCCTCAACATTCTTCTAGACATGGCTCATCGAGTTGTGCCCCAAGCAATCTTACAGGTAAGACTCTCCATGCTGCCTGAGTGTGCCACACCACTACCATCAGGTTCACCTGTTTGTTCAGATTCTGCATTTCTAATGAGCTCCCCGGTGTGGTGATGCTGCTGGACCATGGCCCACAGATTGAATAGCAAGGTTCCAGATGCTCCAGTCTGCCTGTATAAAGTGAAAGATGCATTTACAACAAGGGCCCTTGAATCATGTTTCCAAGAGATACCAAACATGTTTCCATAAATTTCGACCTTCATGTGCAGAATTAGCATCAAATAAGCCATCTATTTTTTTGTTTTCTTTTTTGGAAAGAGCACCCGAGATACCCTAGGACAGTGGTGTTCAATGCTTGCTGCACATTACGGTCAGTGGGGGGAGGGAAGGTGGAGAGGAAGGGGAGATTTTAAAAATTACAAGTGTCTCAGCCACATTCCTAGAAATTAAAGTAGAATATCTGGGGGTGGGGTGAAGGCTCTGCCTAGGTAGAAGCCCCTTGGGTAACTTCAAAGTGCAGTGAAGGTAGTGCTCCACAACCTTTAACCTTTGGCACTACATGACAGGTGTTACTACTACACACAGCACATGAGTTATTTAAATCGAAGTAAGTTCCTAATATTAGTTACCTCAAACACCAAGTAATTGGTAAACATTTTCTTTATTAATTCCCAGTAGGTGTTCTTTCTTAAAATTTTGCTTCCACTGACAGTTGAGCAAAGGAAAATTTTGCCTTCTAACATCTAGTTTTGCCACTATAAGGTTGTATAAAATAACTAAATTAAATTGCAATTTGCAGGCTTGTGTCTTTATCTTAATCTTCCAATTTTCTATTTCTTAACATTAGTTGAATATTCTTGCCTCTCCTCAGAAGAGAGACACTCATTTTAAAAAGACTTCACTGGGCTTGAGCCTATATGTCAAAGTGTTTCTCTAAATGGTCCCAGGAGAAAGTTTGATAAATGACTAAGTGTATTGATCCCTGCTATCTTCATAAGTCAAGCCAGGATGCCCTCAAAGTGAAATGTGACATAAATGAGAGAGCAATTAGAACAAAAAGACGAGTCACCATTCAGCTGCCAGTGCTTTGGAACAACAAGAGCAACATTTTGCTTGTTTGATATAAAAAGAACAAGGGTAGCCTGAGAGAAGTAGAGTGTTGATGGGTAGAGACACCACAATTCCACTCCTAGGTACATACCCTAAAGAACTGAAAACCCCAACAAGCACATGTACACACATGTTTAAAACAGCACTATTCACAGCAACCAAAAGGTAGAAACAATCCATATGTCCAGCAGGGGATGACTGAATAAACAAATTGTGGTCCATCACACAATGGAATATTATTCAGACTTAAATAATGGATTAAGTACTGACACATGCTACAATGTGGATGAACCTCAGAAAAATTAGGTTAAGTGAAAGAAGCAAGAATCAAAAAGCGATATTTCCATTTATATGAAATATTCAGAGTAGGTAAATCCATGGAGACAAAATGCAGACTGGAGGTTGCCAGGGGCAGGGTGAGAAGGAGGAAATGGGGAAAACCTGCTAAATGGATAAAGGGTCTTACTTTGGAGTGATGGAAATGCTTTGGAATTAAATAGAGATGGTGATTGCACAACATCGTGAATGCAATAAATGCCAGTGAATTGTTCATTTTTAAACTGTTAACTGTATTATGTGAATTGCAACAGATTACTTTCTAACATGGGAACCATTTGTCATATCTGATGATAGTAAGTCTATGGAGCCAGAAGGGCAGATGTTGGTGAGGGTGATCTTTTTAAATAGAGTGGTCAGGGAAAGCCATCTCTAAAAGATGAGTTTGGAAAAACCCTAAGGGGTGAGGGAGTGAACCATGCAGACATATTTGAAAAGACTACTCCAGGCAGAAGGCCTCCAGGGGGAGCATTCCTGAATGATGAGCAGCAGGGTGGCCAAGCTGGTTGGGTGGACAAGCCTAGAATTTCCATTCTAGGAGGCTCAGAGGGATGTAGAAGGGTTGTTGTGCTGGGCAAACAGGAAGTCCAGAATAAGCCACATAGAGGAAATGAAACTGAGAAGGACACTGCAGGGTCTTTCCAGAGCCAGATCAACCCCATCTTGTATCTCCCATCTCTTGTTTGTAAAAAAACTTTAGCTTCATATGCCTTCCCCAAGTTCCAAAGAGCAGATTTAATCAGAGAAGTGAGAAAAATCAGAAACAGAGAAAAGCAGGACAAAATTATAATAGTTTAGTTGTAAAACAAAGTCAAAGACCTTTAGTTTCTCCTCAATGGCTACAGGTAACATCATGAGGCATATTCTTGAGCTGTGTTGCAGATACTTAAACCCCCACCAGGTGGAGAAAGTTAGCTGCATGCTGACCTCCAGCAACAGACCCCAGACTAGCTGGACCCCAAAAATTGATAACTGAAGTTCCTGAAATACCACCCTGTTACCTCACTATCAACCAATCAGAGAATTGTGCATAAGCTGATCCTGCACCCCACAACACTCTCCCTCACACTGTCTTTAAAAGCCCTTCCTTGAAAGCCACTGGGGAGTCTTTTGAGCATGAGCTGCCCATTCTCTAAACTTGGTGCCCTGTAATAAATGCTGTACTTTCCTTCACAACATGGTGTCAGTAGATTAGCTTTACTGTGTGTAGGCAGGCAAACCTAAGTTAAAGTCGATAACAATTTTGGTGACTTCAAAAGGACTCCTGTTCTGAGTCCTTTCAAAGGACTCTCACCCATGACACATTGACCTCTGGTTGGTGACAGCTCTAGGATCCTGTCCAGCAGCTGCCTGAGCTCCTTTGTCTCAGGGACAGCCCTGAGTACTTGCCACTGACTGGGCATTACTGACCCATGGTGACATTGATTCCATGAAAAGGAAAGAAGACTCTGGTCCTGGTCTTTCAGACATCTCTGGTAAGTGGCAGAACTTCATGTGTGGCAATACCAGGGTATTCTTCCCTATTGTGTTGCTTTGTTTGAAAATTTTTCCTTTATGGTGGGGGGGGCCGCATAGGAAGGCACAGGACTTGGTCATCTGGTGTTGAGCAGAATGCTCCTTTAAGATTTTCCTCTCTGGGGTGAAGAATCTCCCAGTCATCCAGCACTGCCTGAGTGGTAATTGGGAAACTCCCTGTTAGACCAAGGCTTGTCCACACCCCGTCTGGACCAGCAGATAGGAAATCTTCCAATTTTCTGCCAGGGAATTGTGACCCTGAGAGACCACCAAGCACTGGGTTGCTTGGTTCTGACTGACTGTTTGTTTCTGGTAATACCAATTGTGAATAAGTACAGTGGGAAATCAGAGGTCTATTTCATCTTTTAGTCCCTTAGGGTACATTCTGCAGAATTAAGAGATTTTCAGTTTTGATCCCTTGAAAAGGAAAAAGAATTTATATTTTTCAGTAATAATGCATGGCCACAATATCCTTTAGGATCCAGAGAAAAATGGCCAAGATGAAACTCTCTTGACATTCCAAAACTGTTTTTCCTTCCTTACATTAAAGAAAGCTGGCTTGATAAAATATCTTTTCAAAATTCTGACCCTGAGAAAACAAAAATATTCTTAGGAGAAAACTTAAAGTAATAATTCTTTCATGTCCTTGAAATGAAAACACAGCCCACATTGCCTAAGATTACAGCCTTGGCTTAATTAGAACCTGAGACTTAAGGGAAGAAAAGAGACTTTTTAAAACTCAAGTGAGTAAACTTAACTTATTCCACCTGTTATTTATAAACAAATAAGTTTTATAATGAAATACCTGACATAGCTAAGTTTTTTTTCTATTGATCATCTTTTTTTAACATCTTTATTGGAGTATAACTGCTTTACAATGTTGTATTAGTTTCTGCTGTATAACAAAGTGAACAGCTATATTTATACATTTATCCCCATATCCCCTCCCTCTTGCACCTCCCTCCCACCCTCCTTATCCCACCCCTCTAGGTGGTCACAAAGCACCGATCTGATCTCCCTGTGCTACGCGGCTGCTTCCCACTAGCTATCTATGTTACATTTGGTAGTGTATATATGTCCATGCCACTCTCTCACTTCATCCCAGCTTACACTTCCCCCTCCCACTGTCCTCAAGTCCATTCTCTATGTCTGTGTCTTTATTCCTGTCCTGCCCTTAGGTTCTTCAGAACCTTTTTTTTAGATTCCATATATGTGTGTTAGCATACAGTATTTGTTTTTCTCTTTCTGACTTACTTCACTCTGTATGACAGTCTCTCAGTCCACCCACCTCACTACAAATAACTCAATTTCGTTTCTTTTTATGGCTGAGTAATATTCCATTGTATATATGTGCCACACCTTCTTTAGCCATTCATCCCTCAATGGACATTTAACATAACTAAGTTTTAAAGTAAAGTTATGAGATTTGTGGTCTGTCTGTCTTTATGTAAAGATTAATTTTGTAAATGAACTCTATTTAATTGGCTTAAAGAAAAGTAAGGACTTACAAATCAAATATTTCCAAACACAACAGAAACTAACCCAAATGAATTTCAGGTTCACAGGATGTGAGAAATATTCAGTGTTAAATTAATATCTCATATTAAAGCTAGCTTAAGTGTGTTGGTTTAATTAATACAGACATGTCTTTAGAGTCACCAACATTCAGTATAATGCTTTTATTGTACCTAGGTTTACTAAAAGTCAAATGAGATCATATTTTATATGTTGCAAAATTTGTCAGCAATAAAAAATTAACTTGGTACCATGATACTGTCATAAGTAATAAAAAAGAGGTAAAGAAGATAGAAGCTCTTAGGTGAACTCTTTAGGAATAATTATGTTTTAGTTTTTCCAGATTTTTGGTAACTTGACACTTTAGGGTTTTGTTTAATTAAGTGATGAGAATTAATTAAATATCTAGATCTTTTTAAAGTACTGAAACATTGATTGCTAGACAAGTTTAAATTTACCTATTTTTGTCTTCTTATGAAAGAAAAACTAAACATTTTGGGTTTATTAGACACGTCTTGTGCCACATTAAAAAATAAATTATGCTGCAAGAAAGTACATGTTTTTAGAGGGTATAAAATATATCCATAAGTTTGCCAATCAAAAAATGCTGGTATGAAAAACAGTTCACAGTTGATTGCTTCTGGTGTTTTGCTAGAAATTAAGGTTTTTAAGGGTTACAAATTGTAATATATGTGTAATTAAAGCTACTAGAAATAATAAGGGAAACATTTCAGTGTATAAAAAAAAGTAAGATATATGTTGTCAGTAAGAAAATGTATAAAAAATGCAGATATTTTTGTTAAGAAAAAAGAAAGTAGTTTTTTCCTAGAGCTGGTGGTTTCTGGGCAGAAAAAAATAAGGGTTGCCCCTGGAGCAGGCAACCATGAGCACCACGGTCTTCTTTAATTTTTTTTTTTGGTGATCTGATGAGATTCTGCTAGCTGATGGCTGTGGTCATCCTGGGCTTTGCCTCAGGTACATCATCTGAGATGGGGGCTGTGGGCTGGAGGGAGAAAGTCGTGGAAGATTTGTAAAAAAGAAACCCTGAGAAAAAGTTTTGTACATGGTCAAGATTGGATAAGATTAGATTAAATTTAATTAAATAAATATATTTTCTTATTTAAAGTAAGATGGTATAAGACTAGAGTTTGGTTTTTTCTCTCTCTGTCAAGAGAAAAAGTTTTTCTTAGAATATTGAGCTGCTTTAGAATAAATTCTAATTGAAGTTTTTTGACCTCTGACTAACTTTGGGACATTTCAAAGGGCCCCTGAGGCATCTCAGAGAAAAATATTAAACTAATTAGGATTATTTTGTATGTTAAATTACATAAACATTGCCAAATGAGTGGTAATAAACCTACTTATGTTATACTTTATAGGTAAATGTCATTAATATGAATGTTCTAGAAATCATATAGAGTTCTTAAAATTTGGGTATGTCCTGATATTATGTTATCAGTAATAATTCTAGTTATTATCGTATGTCACACAAGTTTCCTTGTCAATTGCATTATAATCAGATCTCTAACCCTGCCTATTTAAGTCTTTTGTCATTCATAGACAGTTATTGTTTCATTCTGATGCTTTTGCAAAAATGCTTCATCTGTCAAAAGATTCATAGAAAGGACTTTTTGACAAGTACATGTTTCTGATAACTTTTAGATCATACAGCTAAACTGGGTAAAACATTTTAAAATTCTAATGAAAACCCTGAAGGTTTCATAAAATTGTTAACAAAAGATTAAGGATTAGTTACATAAGACTAAGTGAACTGATAAATATGGTTATAATTTTTATGGCTTTTGTCTGAAATGTTATTGACTTTTAATCTATGTTTTCTAGATATAAGGAAATCTTTCCCCTTAAGCTAATTATGACTTACAGAAACTTGGTAAATTATACCTTTGTAAGCAAAATTGAAACATTTATCTTTTCTCTCAACTGGATCCCTCCAGAAATTGGAAACTCTTACGTTTCCAACACTTTATCAGGTGAATAAGAAAGGTCACCTCCTGACAAGTGCAGGAATCTTAAGATATTTTGAAGACCTTGAAAAGAGAGGAATTCACTGAAATTAACAGATATTAAAGGTGGAACCTGTGACTAGCACTTGGTGTGGATTTTCTGTCCTTGAGAGGCTATTTATTTATTTATTTCGCTGCACTGCATGGCTTGTGGGCTCTTAGTTCCCTGACCAGGGATTGAACCCATTCCCTTGGCAGTGAAAGCATGGAGTCCTAAACACTGGACCACCAGGGATTTCCAGAGAGGCCTTTTAAAAATTCAAGCTGAGATTCCCCATGAAAAGTTCTGGCACAGCCAATTTAAAAGGACCTATGTGATCAATTAACCAGACTTATGATCTTAATTTGGCTATGTTTGGGAAGACGAGGATAATTTTAGAGAGAAAATGATTATGTTTCAGTGGATACTAAATTCTAGTTTTGTTAATTGAGGTCTGTATTTACTGCCTAAAACTCACTTCCCAGATAGCTCCTTGTTGCTATGTTATATTATTGTAAATTTTAATTGAGTTATTAAAAGGATATTCTAAGCTTGTTTCTGAAGCTAATCACAGTAATATCTTTAGATGACCTGCAATCATGGAATTATGCATCCTGGAAAAGACATCATTTAAAGGACTCTTTCTCCAACCTAGGTTAAAAATCATTATCAGGTATTCTTAATTATCTCAGACACAGTGAAACTGAAGGAACTCTTAAATTCATATTTTCCACTTAAGAAGGGAATCTGCATTAAACTTGTCTATAGAAAGGACTGCTGATCCCAAATAACATCCACATCAGGATAAGAAGAAGATAACAACAGTGGTAGACAGCTGACCCAAGAATACATACCAGGCCCTTAAGACTCATCCAACTAATTCAACTGAACTGGTTACCAAATGTTTGTCTTCAATGTTTGTCCCTATCAAAATGGAAAGTCATTGCTTTTCTTCTAACAATATTTTTGACCCCAGCGTTCAGAATGGAAAAAAAGAAATTCTCCTTTGAAGTTGTCACAGAGTATTACTACTCATGACATGTATCCCTGCTTGCTTTAAGTCAACTGCTAAAAGCATATGTACAATGTTTGTGTAATAATTTGGTAAAATTGATAAAATGTATAGCCTATAAAATATTTCCCTGTCTACATACCTCTGAACTTATTCACTATGTCTGATTAGTTTTCCCCAATGTGAATAACTAGACAAATATATATATATGTGTGTGTGTATCTATATATAAATATATATATAAACAAAATTATATATATATATAATTATATATATATATAAACAAGAAAGAGGCCTAGCACCAAATGAAATATGGGCCCAGAGAAGGTAGAGAAAGTAAAAACCACCTGGCATTGAAGGACAAATATTTTGCTTATCAGTACTTTCTACTGAAAGATTTGTAATCAAAGGGGAAATGGTGGAAGGAAATTTTCACATATTGAAGTATGGGGCTGTCATTCTGGCTTATACATGATTTAACTTAAATCAGAACAGCCTGTTTTGTGGCCTATCTAATGTACATTGTACATCTGCTTTAACCATTGGGAAAAAATACATTTAAAAATAAAAATAGAGTGACTATAGTTCAGGTATCCAAAATAGATCTGGATAGCCATTGTGGACATGATTTTAGACACGTTCCTGTATTACTGAGGACTTAAATTTTCTGAACTGTATCCACTGCATTAAGGCAACCACCAGCTGTTCTCAAAACAATATCTGCTAGTAGCTGCCAGTAGCAAATTTACGGTCTCAAGATATCCTCTTATAGCTATGAAATCTTTATTTTACTTTAGAAATAGTAGTAATAAATGAGACAGCTCAAGCAGTAGCCTCCCAACAGAAGGCACTAGAATCTTTAGCCAGAATAGTACTAGACAATAAAATTTCTTTAAATTACATTTTAGCCAAAAAAAAGGAGACATATGTATAGTGGCCAATAGTTTCTGTTATGTGTGTATTAATACCTCTGGAGAACTTAAAATGCAAATAAATAATATACTTCAAAGGGCTACTTGGTTACAAAATATATGTAAAGAGGACACACTCCAAAATTTATTTTCCTAGTTGCCATCAGGAATAGGAGGACTCTTTCAGGGAATACTACAAGTGTACATTTTGATCATTATCCTCATTGTAACATGTCCACGAATTTTGAAGTGTTTGTCCAAGTGCTATGACAAAGCAATCAAAGAGAGAGGTAATGTTTTCATAATACTGGGTTGGACAAAAAGTTCGTTTGGGTTTTTCTGTAAATGTTATGGAATAACCTGAACAAACTTTTGGCCAGCCCAATACAAATAATTTGTGCAAGGCCTGGTACTCAAGAATTCTCTAAAATGAAAGTCAGTGATTTTCCTCTAACCCTGAAAAATTGTCTTTGACCCCATTCAGCAGGAAGTAGCCAGAGCAGTCATTGCCCCTGTTCCCCTCAGGATTGAGGAATATCAGAGAAAAGGGGGGATTTAAACTGAGCAGCACCCTGAGGGGTCTTCCCAGGGACAGACACCCACCTCCATGATGTTCTCCGCCTCTCATTTATAAAAAAGCTTTAGCCTCCTAGGCTCTCCCCAAGTTCCAAAGAACAAATTTAATCAGAGAAATGAGAAAATGAAGAAACAAAGAAAAGCAGTCAAGCAAGACAAAATAATAATAGTTTAGTCATAAAACAAAGTCAAGGACCTTTAGTTTCTCCTCAAGGGCTACAGATAATATCCTGAGCCATATCTTTGAGTTGTTTTGCAGGTACTAAAATCCCCACCAGGTGGAGAAAGTTAACTGCATGCTGACCACCAGCACATAGACCCTAGACCAGTTGGAGTCAGAAAATTGATAACTGAGATTCCTGAAATACCACTCTGTTCCCTCACCATCAACCAGTCAGAGAATCGTGCATAAGCTGATCATGCATCTCCCAACCTTCTCCCTCACTCTGTCTTTAAAAACTCCCCCCCAAAAGCCATCAGGGAGTTTAGGTATTTTGAGCACAAGCTGTCCATTCTCTAAACTTGATGCGGTGCAATAAATGCTGTACTTTCCTTCACCACAATGCGGTGTCAGTAGGTTGGCTTTGTTGCACATAAGGCTAGCTGACTCAAGTTCAGTTCAGTAACAGAAATAGTGGGGAAATGAGAAATACACAAAATTATATGTAAAGGATTGAATTTAAGTGTTGGTCTAGATTGGGTTACAACACTTTATAGCTTGATTAAAACGTTTTATGTGTTTTAATAATGACATAATAATTATAGAAACAGCATAATTGGACAAAAAGCATTTTAATACATGTTGTTACTTTACCAAGTTTATTGGCAGTCAATCATTTCAGGCCAAAAGCCATAGCCTAGGCCTAATGGAATACCCTTTTGGACAGTGACCAAAGGGAAGCCCTGGGCATTGACAGCCATAGAGTAGACCCTGGAAGAGTGAATAAGCCCTGCTCTAAGAGTGATGGCACAATGTTGAATCTTAGGGATTTTGTTAGTCAGGTTTCTTTAGAGGAGGCAGGAGCAGGTTCTCAGAGGGAGGGCAATAGACCTTGGAGCCAAGAGACCTGAGCTCAACAACAGGGTACAACGTCCACCACCTGTGTGACCTTGGGCAGGAAGTCACATCTCACTGATCCCCAGACTCCTTACCTGAAAAATAAAACCATGTTAAACTACACACACAAGTGCACACACATGTACTGTGTGCACCCCACAGTATACCCCAGTGAATGTTGAGTATCATTCTTCTCTCACCTGCTCCTACCTGCCTGTCCATCCCAGCTCCTTGTTTATGTCAGCCTGTTTCCACAGTCATCCCTCTCCATGTTTCCAACACCTGCCCCTACCCTTCCAGCTTACTTCTCTCCCCTGCTCCTCTCCAGGTCCCCCACCCATTTCCTCCCCCAGCACACAGCACACTCACCCTGAAGCTGATATTCTTCTCCCCCTGTTGCCAGCCTTTCTTCCATGAACCCTCCTGTCTTCACCCTGCTTCTCCCTCTGTCAGCAGCTCTTTCAGATCTGATTCTGGATGGAAGCAATTCTCCAGCCTTCACTCTCTTTTACAGACTCAAGAGTAGCAGGCAGTATTGGTGCCTGAGAAGCTGGGAAGGACCTAGAGCTGACCTGATTCAATCCCAGAAGGTCCATGGAGGTGATGGGATTTATTTAGAGCATGGCTATGTTCAAGACAGTTTTAAAAACTAAAAACTAATATTTTATTTAAAAAACAAACAAACAAAAAACAGATTACATGATAATTCACACTGTTAGCTAGATGTTTTTGTCTTGTTTTATTTTGTTTTAATTATTTGTCACTTTGCATACCTCTCCCAGAGCAGAGTTTCCGATACTGGTGAGATGATGAGCTGTCTAAGTTCTGTGACCACTTAGCTTGGATGCACAAGGGATTTACAGCAGCTGATGTCCAGCACCTAGGACTGCCCTTGTGGGGCTCAGCCTGGGAAGGGTGGACCAAAGATGGAACCTGCTGGCCTGCCCAGGCAGACTGTGCTTTGGTCCCAAATCCTAATCACAGTCTTGATCGTTGGGGTTTGGTTACACAGAGCACAGTCCAATGAACCTTGTAGAAACTTGCTCTTTGTGACAACAGCAACATCATAGGGAAACGTGATTTTAGACACGTTCCTGTATTACTGAGGACTTAAATTTTCTGAACTGTATCCACTGCATTAAGGCAACCACCAGCTGTTCTCAAAACAATATCTGCTAGTAGCTGCCAGTAGCAAATTTATGGTCTCAAGATCTCCTCTTATAGCTATGAAATCTTTATTTTTCTTTAGAAATAGTAGTAATAAATGACACTTACACGTGCTGGAAGTGTCACTACCCCTGAAGACAGTCACAGAGACCACACCTGCAGTGGAGTATGCTGAGATGGAGGGTTAGCAGGGGGATGGCCCCTGGACTAAGCAGTTTATAGACGTGAGGGCTGCGATTTGCCATGGCATCTGGCAGTATCCTCATTGAAACAAAAAGCTCTTTGGGTCACCTCTGAACTACAACAGATTGAGGGAAGTCAACACTCAGAGGTCTGGAAAAACAGAGGTTAAATTTCAAACACCATAAAACTTACAACTCCCATGATCAATGCATTTGACACACACACACACAAAAAAAAGCAGCTAGGAAATTTGTGTCTCTTCCATTTTCAACCACAGAACAGATCATCCAAATGGCTCATGCTTATTTTTATGCTCATTGAGATACAACAGACCTATTTTCCCCCAACTATGAAATGAGGAATCTTTTTGTCCCTCAAGCAGATGAAACATTGGCTGCCAAGAGCTTTGTCTGGGGGTCATCGAAGCTGCCCCTTTCAGCACCTAAGGCTGAATTTCCATTATGGCCTCGTGTCCCGAATGTTAGATCAAGTATTTCATTTAATGTCTTCTCCATACCCCAAAATGTGGCTCTCGATTCTTTACACATTCCTTTGAATCAAAATAGATCCCAGCTTGAATATTTACCATTGATGTAAAAATACGTTATGTATTATTATAAATTTCATCATCCTCATCATTATTAAGTGGTTACCGGTGCTGGGCACACTGACTTTAGCATGTTTAATCCTTACAAAATCTCAATAAGGTAGGGCCAATTGTTATCTCCAATATGCTGATGAGGATGCACTTAAACGTATTTGGAAAATCAGAGAGGACAAAACCATGATTAACAAGATTAAAAGGAACAGGTCTGTACTCAGGTACGATCTGCCCATGCTGGCTCACCTTTACCTAATGGTGCTAAATCCAGGAAAATAATGGCCAGCCTGGCCTCAGTCCCACCTCCCTGCAGAACTTGTCGTACCCAGACTGCCGTGAAGGTTCCCGCAACACCTCTCCATCGGCTACGACTGACATATCCTGCCAGGACCCTCTGTCAGCCCCTGCTTATCAAGGCCAGACAAACCCAGCCCCCCACCTTCCCTACTTCTTTTACCATTTGCCTCCTGGCTCACTCCACCCTCGAAGGTGACTGGCACCCTCCAGTCTCCTGCTGAGTCCACTGCCCAGAATGCTCTTCTCACACAGGTCCCCATGGCTCATACCTCACTGTCCTCAGGGCCCGTCAGGAACAACCCAGGATGGAATTTTCCCCACCCTGCACTTCCTGCCACTCTGACCTGGCCTTGCTCAGAGCATAACATTCATCACCGCCTGACATGCCTCTTCACGGATATCTGTGTATATCTACACCTGTGTCTCTGTCCGAGTCATCTATACACATACATGTACGTGTACTGTACTATACACACCTATAAGTTATATATATATGTCACCTATACACATATATGTACATGTACTATACTATATACACTATATGCTATATATATTATATATGTAACCTACATATACACATACTTTTACTGTGCTATACATACCTATATGCTATATACGATACATTATATACGTCATCTATACGCATATGTGTACATCTCTTATGCTGTATACATCAATATGTCTCGATATACGATATACATTTGTCATCTATATGCATATACGTACATTTATGCTGTACAAGTATGTTATATATATATGTATTTGCTTATTGTTTTTCTCCCTCCTTTAAAATGCAAGCTCCATGAAGAAACTTCTTCTGTTTTGTTCAATGCTGTATTCCCCATGCTTATAATAGGCTCTGAGACACAGCAGACTCTCAATCAATATTTGAAGAAAGGAGGAAATAGAAAAAGAGAAAAAGGAAGAAAGGATGGGAGGGAAAGAAGGAAGAGGGGAGAGAAAGAGAGAGAGGTTGATTCTTGTTTCCAGCCTATAGTTACTTAGGCACCTCCATGATTATCACTAAAACTGGTTATTTCTGTGATGTCAGAAAAAGGTATTCACAGATAGCCAAGATAGAAAGATATTTCAAATGGATAACCAGGTTTCTAAAGACTGGCAATTAGGGGAAATGTTAGGAAATAATTTGGGGGGGGCTTTCAATTTGATGAGAGAGATTCTAGTTAGAACAGATGGATATGAAACGTCTGGAACTACAAAGCACAGGAGACTGAGGACCAACCAGCATACATGTGAGCAGCAAATGGCTTGAAAGCCCATGACAGACGTGCATAAATGGGAAACATGAAAAACAAAGAACGCTGGTGAAAAGGGTGAAAACAATTCCTCACATCACGCCTGTCAAAAGCCATCACCTACACTTGGGTGGTGCCGCTTTGTTAAGACGGGCAGCTGTAATTGCATTATTCTACACAGTCCATCAAAGAGCTTCCAGGGAAGAGGCAGGAGGCGAATTTGGGGGAGCAAGTGGGTTAGCATTTATTTCAGAAAGTCTTCTCCCAGCCACACACGCTAGCCTTGTTCTAGCATGACTGTTCTCCTAGATTAATTGCCCACATTTGCATGTGTGCCTTTTGGTTCCAGTCAGGGAAATAGTTGGAATTATCACCTCGTGCCCTGAAAAACATGGCCTGTCTACTATACCTTCACAAATTGTTTATTTTCTTTGCTTCCAAGTTCAAATAAAACACTTTCTCCAGTGAGGTTTCCTTGATTTACTGTAATATATGCCTAAAACTCAGCCAGGGCGGGACTGATCTCTAAAGCACTGGTGATAAAGAAAAAATGTCACAAACAACTGTCAAGTTCTGTTGACAGATCATTTTGCTCATGTCATGGGAGACTTAAAAAAAAAAAATTTCTCCCTGTGTCTCTTCAACATTGCTGGCATCGTGGTATAATCCATTATATAACATGTGCCTTCAAAAGAATCGGGGAGAAATGCATCCTTCTGAAAATCACATTGAAATTTAACATGCAGTGCAGTTTTCCTTCAAGGAAACTAGAACCTTTGCTTTTCCAAGATGCAGTGAGTTTAGCAAGCTGCAAACAGATGTGGTCATATCAATGAGAACATCAAAGTTCCCTTCCCTTGACCCAGGGACAGAGGGAACCTAGATTCCAGTGAGCCGTGAACCCTGGCCGTCGAGAAGGTGACACGAGATGGGCACCTCCAGCACCCAGGATTGCATCCATCACAGACCCCAAACCAGGCATTTGTGGAGGACCTGATGGTCAGTACGCTACAGGGCATTCCAACCAGCTGATGATGGAAGGGAATTTTTTTTTTTTTTTGCTTCCTTTAAAGAAATCAGAAGGTCAGAAGACTTTCAGGACAAACCCTGAACCACATGCATTCTGAGAGCTCCGTTAGGTAGCCTTACTTGCGTGTTTGTTTTTGATAAGCACACAGAGACACCAGCCTTACAGAAAGGCCAGGACTCAGCAATTCAGACTCCCCGCCTCACTTTACCCTTGACGTCTGTCAGAATCACATATGCCATCCTGTTTCAGATGCTCTCAACTGACCTGCTCTGTGGCCTCTGCACACACATCCTCACACCTCTTCACACCAGGGGTCCCCTGACAGTCTATGGGTCTCCTGGCTTCTTTCTCTTTCTCCTGTATAAACCTAGTTGGTTTGAGCTTGCTCTAACTAAGTCCCAGGTAAGACGTAATACTCAAACACTTAAAAGTTCCATGTCATAGATTAAAAAAAAAAATCAAATCAAAGCAAACAAGTAAAAATAAATATATCAAACAACCAGAATACTTGCCCTCATGATCTTTTAGTGGGTGAGGGGACCTGCTTTCACAGATCTGGTTGAACCCTGTGGGCCAAAGTCACATTGGACCCTTTCTTACACTGAGGATACCGAAAGGTCTTTCTGTTAGAATCACATTAGGGAAAAAATTCATTATTATTAATGTATTATGTTATTTCATTCATAACTATTTATATTAATGACATTTTAATAGGTTACGTTATATTTAGCTATAGATCTCATTTCTTGAGAAATAATGAAATATCCCTCTCCTTGTCCAAAGTCCTTGGTACATTCTACTCTTCTCGCCTTGTTTTCTCTCCACCTGAGCACACCCTTCCCTGGTCGTGTGACCCTCTTGTCCTCAAGAAATGAATCAGCTGAGATGGTGTGCCTACATGGAGCCTCGCTAAGAAGGTGGAGGTGACTTTGAAGAAAAATCGTGACCACCAATCACGTGATCCTTAAAAGAACCGTGGCAGAACAATGACGACTCAGCACAAGACTTAATGGAGGATAAAAATCCAACTCAGACACAATCCAGGAATTAACAGAGGAGTAGCTCAATCTGAACTTTCTATGAAGAAAGGATAATCATTTGGAAGACAGGGAACTGGAAAGGCCACTGAGAAGCCTGCCCAGGAAAGGATGTTCCATATTGAGAATCCCAGGGGCTGGAGGACATACTTCATCGTTGGGGGAGGGTACCACTCACCACCTCCAAGATGAGATGCAGATGGGCCAGGACAGCATGAACTGCCCAGATGAACTCACTGCTCCAGAATAAACATGACAGGGAAGGAACTGGACCAGTCCTGTCCTGTAGAGGATCCCCATCCAGGGCTGCCCGGGGTGATTCCACATGTGATCCATCATGCCAGGAGAGCCATAACCTTTGTTTTTGAAGTCCTTAGCAGCCATGGCTGTATAGAAAGACCCTAATGAATATGTCTCACAAGTCAGACTCTGCATTTAAAATACGAAGTGCCTTTTATTTCATGATTTTTTGAACTACATGACAAAAGGGTTACAGTGAGTAAATTTTAAATCACAAGCATAACTCTTGAATATATAGCAGAATTTGAAAGGTAACCCATTTCCACATGGACTCAGCTATTCTGTGGGTGAACCTATGACCTCATAGCATAATAATTAAAAACTTTTATAACATTTTTTGCTTAATCTTGTTCCCCAATGCTAGCATTATAAAGTGTTTGATGGTAAAAGATGTTTAACAAAACCTGATACCTATGGAAATATTCTACTGCAACTAAGACAGAACATACATTTACTGAATATGGGCTGTACGATCTATAAGAAAATAAAATATTTTCTTATAGATGAAAATAGTTGGGAACCATGTTTGCAGCCCAGCTCAAAGTTCAGAAATCACAAATGGGAGCTAAAATTTGGAAACTGCCCCCTATGAACACTTCTGCCCTCCGTGCCTGGGAGTCTGCGCACCTTCAGGTGATGACAGTGCAGTTATCTGATCACAGGAAGCGACATTTGGGGCTTTATTTCACCTATTGTTACAGTGGACTGTTCTGCTCACAACTCCCCATCTGGGTGTAAAGTGAAGGAAGGAGAGACCTCTCTCAAGAAACTAGGCTCTGGTGGGACCTGTCAGTGATTGAGAATCTTGAGAATCGTTAACAAAATACTAATTACCCCCTTCCTTCCAGGTACAGAGGAAGAGAACTCATTCTTCCTGCTCACTCTCCATCCCTTCTTCACTTCTCTGTGAAAAACAAGTGGCTAATTGGGAAAGGTCATTGCAATGCCTAGCCCTTTCACAGACTCTCCCAGAGCTGCCTGTCCAAGAGAAGCCAGCGTTCTCCCCTGGTGTTCAGGGACGGCAGGGCCTGCCCTGCCCCATCTGGGAGCCATGCTTCTTCTTGCTGCTCTGCCCAAAGCTGATTTGGCCAAAGAGATTGAGAGCAAAGGGGAAGGGAGCAAACTTTGACCTTGACACCCAGCGTCATGCTGCACTGCAGCTCTCCCAGCTCTACCTGTGTGGCCTTATGTGACAGTCACTCACCTGTCCCTACCTGGGCCTCCATATTGGCAGTGTGGGTTGCATAACAGCATCTGCTCCATGGGGTCAGTGACTTCTCCTTGCCTTGCTGGTCCCAGGGTCAAATGGGGACAGTGACCATGTTTAATTCGTGGAATTGCTTGATGTGTAAATGAGTCTGTAAAGCTCTTAGAAGAATGTCTGGCCTTTGCAAGCATCGCATAAGGGTTTGCAATCATTATTATCTTCAGTAATGTTTGATTCCTTTCTGGCTTCTGTGACTATTTCTCAATAAGTTCAGAACCCATAGGGGAAAGGACATTGTTGCTTAACCCACTCACACCTAACTGGCAGGCTAGGCCAGCAGTCAAAGGGTATTTCAGCTACGCTGGGCAAGAAAGCCAGTGAGAGAAGGCTGTAGCGTGCAGAGAAAGAGGGAGGGACCAGGGAACAAGAGGCCAAAACATGCACTAATTATGCAATACCTCGCAGGCCCCAGTCCTCCCCTAGGACACTCCGCTCCCTGCTTCCCTGTCCAGGTGTGCTGCCCCTGCAAAGCCCAGGCTGACAGCCACCTGCTCTCTGAAACCTGGCCAGCTCTGTACCCAGCACAATGTCTGCCTGACCTCTACCAGGTCACAGTAAATATCTCCTAGCTGCAGAAAATAGATAAAGGAATGCAATACATTGGGACGATTAGTTCAGATCTTTATTCAAGTGGAACCTTCTGAAAGGTAATAGCACTGTTATTAATGATCTAATTCTGCCCAGCATTTCATTTCAGAATATGCCAATTCTTCCCTAAACAGGAAGACTGATCACTCTTGGTGGGTGAACTGCCAGCAGTGTATGCATGGACAACGCTGGTACATGTGTGCATAAAATGTGTGCCCTTCATCTGGACAGTGAAGGGTGCATCTGGGGCTTCTAGAACCTTCCTCAGTACCTCTATACTCAATAGATCTGCTCCCCGAGAAGAATACTATGTGGATTCCCATATCTACCCAAAGAGGACTATAGCTTACACAAATAAAGTGTATTAAGTGCTTATCTATCTCAACCTTATCTAAACTAAAAGCTAACAGGTGGAAATCAGACACAAGCCAAAAATGGAGGAATCCTTAATAACAAAACAATGAATCACTCTGGGCCCATTTCAAAGCGTTCACAAATCAGTGGGAGATAAAGATTAACCCAGCCACAGAAGATGCTAACAAGAATTATGTTTTCTGCTATTTGTGACCTAAACACCAAAAGCTTCTGGAAGTGACAGAGGATATTCCAAGACATCCTCAGTTTGCCTTAAATCATTTTCTGCTTTGATCATTAAAATATGGTATTTAGTTACACATAATTGTGTCTCGACTCAGAAGCCATATTTTAAATGATTATATATAGCGCAGATATACCTGTCATTTTACCTCCCATAAAACATACACTGGTCTGTCCCAGAAGCTGGATTCATCACTGTTTCCCTAAATCCAAAAGATAACAAGTGTGATAGGTAATCTCTAAAGCTGACCCAAGATAAACTACTTTCCTGATATTCACACCCCTGAGTAGTCCTCCCACTATGAATCTGAGCTGGCTTGTGAATCATTTTATCTAAAATAATTTTTTGGAAACGACACTGTACCAGTTTCATGTCTAAACCTTAGGGAAGCCTGGCAGCTTCTGTTTTTGTGCTCTTGGGAGACTTGAGCAGCCATATTGGAAGTTTAGCTACCTGGCTGGAGGGACCTGGAGCTATTAGGAGGGACCCTAGGGCTGCATGGAGACCTAAAGAGGCCTATCAGTCCCAGCATCTGAGGTAAGCCTCCCTCGGACTCCAACCCCAGCCGCCATCAAACTGCAACTACTTGGAAGACCAGCAGAACAACCCACTAGTCTAGTCAACACATGGAGCCACAAAAGATAATAAAACAGCTTTAAAAAAAAAAAACAAAACCTGTGTTTTGCAGTACAGGTTTGTTACACAGCAATAGGGACCAAACGAGTAACAGCTGACCACAACTGTGCAATCACTGGCTTACACCTGATGAAATATTTTATTCTGGATTCTCCAGAAAAGAATGTCCTTGGGATGCTCCAAGATAGCATGGAATTACTAACTGCAGACTGTCTTCTGCATGGGAGAAGTAAGTTTTAAAATGCATTTAATGAGCAATGACGGAAGGTAAGTGTCTACATAAACAGGTGCTGCAGAGGTGAGAGGGGTCTGCTCGTTTTCTCATGCCAGCCTCTTCTCAGGGCAGGTCCCTCTGCAGGACCACCACAGTCCAGAGTGTGGTCTTCAGCTTTCGGAGGGCTTTCATCCCAACATCAAGACACAAGTGAAAATCCCAAACGTACTGGTAAAGAGAGGATCAGAAAACAGACTTAATGATGCAGTTGAATGCTTTCTCGGGACTGTGTATCTGCAACTTCTGTATCACATTCCACACTGATACATTTCTGACTGTGTATCACTAATGTATGTGTGTGTTGTGGTTGTACATACCTAAGGTATTAATGTGTTACACATACAATAAGATAAATGCTAAAATAAAACCTACCAATACGAATGTCAGCAGAAGTTCCTATGCTTTCTCCCACACCCAGCATATTGTTGTGTGCCCCCACTTTGGAGACCTGCATGAGACTAGAGGGTGATGCTGCTCTATGGTCAAGCACTGCACACGTTTCAAGTGGCCGAGACACCCATTAATGTCACAAGTAGCCTCTCTCTAGCTTGATAAAAACTGACAAATTTTGACCTTTTTATTCCTTTCTCCTTCTTTGTTGACATCAGAATGTTCAGCCCCTTTTATGGGCTTTGCTCCAGGTAAGCTGATAACATTTGTTCCCTGTCCATGACTGGCTCCATGCCAGAGCACCTTTGGTCAGTCTCAGCTTTGTGGAGCCCTGACTCACACTCCCTACATGAGTATGGGGATTGAGACAGGAGGGGTGGGTACAGCATGCATAGGGTGGGATCCTGCTGCCTGCGCCTCACGCGTTGCCTCAGAAAGTGGCTTGGAAAATACTCGAAACTTCCTACCTTTGAGAATCAGGATGAATACAGGATCTGAACTGGATTCCTTTCTGTCCACTGTACTGTTCTACTCCAATCTGTTATTGCTCCACTCCCCTCTCCTTGTTTACTTGGACCATGACAACCAGATGTGCAGTACAAGTAAAGCAAGGAGAGACTTTTCTTTCAAGAAACTGTGCTCTGATCTGAACAAGCAGTTATCGAGACTTGTCAGCAGAATGCTAATTAACCCTATTCCTTCTATTTCCAAGGGGACAGAACTCACTTCCCCTTCTCAAAAACATCAAGATTTGCCATCCTGAAAAAAGATTTTTATAAAGAAAAAGACTGAAAAAACTGACAAACCAGTAAAAATTAATTACCCAACAACATAAAATGATCTTGTCTTTAGAAAATCTTAATAAATATACATACTAAGGCTGCAGGATACAATGACAATATTTTTAAAAATCAGTTGTATTTTGTATACTAGCCATGAAAACTTAGATATGGAAATTAATACATTACCATTTACAAGGTCATCAAAATATGAAATGCCTAAAGATAAATTCAATAAAACATATACAAGATCTGTACACTAAAAAGTACAAGATAGAACTAAGATAAATAAAGAACTCAATAAATGAAGATATATATACCATGTTCATAGATCAGAAGATTCAAAAAGTTAAAAAGTGAATTATCCAGAAGTTGATCAATAGAGTCAATGTAACTCCAATCAATATACAACAGTATGCTTTGTAAAGTTGACAAACTTATTCTAAAATTTATAGAGAAATGCAAATAACCTAGAAGAGCCAAAACAATTTTGAGAAAGAAGAAACTGAATTTCCCACACTACTTGATTTAAAGACTTACTATGAAATTACAGTGGTTGAGACAGTATTGGCATAAAGATAGACATATAGGACAATGGAACAGAAGATAAAGTCAGAAAGTCAAGTCATAGGTAATACATATATGATCAATTAATTTTCAAAAGGATTCTGAGGCAATTCATTGGGGAGAAGAAAATCTTTTCAATAAATGGTGCTAGAACACTTTGACGTCCATATTAAAGAAACCTGGCCCTTAAAACATACCATTAAAAATTAACTCAAAATAATAGATCTAATTGTAACAGCTACAACCATAAAATCTGTAGAAGAAAACACAGGAAAGAAGTCTTAGTACTTTGGGTGAGGCAAGGATTTTAAATAGGACACATAAAGCACAAACTGTAAAAGAAAAATAATGATATATGTTAGACTTTATCAAATTTAAAAGTTTTGCACTTCAAAAGACAGCATTAAGAAAATGAGAAGGTAAGCCAGACAATGAGAAAATGTTTGTAAAACATATATTCAGTAAATTATTTCTATCCAGATACGTCTCTCTCTCCCTCTCTCTATCTCTCTCTCTCTCACACACACGCACAAACACACACTTAATTCAATAATTAGGAAAAAAAATTAATTTTTTAATCTAATGTTTTGTTTGTAAATACTTTTCCAAAGAATATACACAAGTGGCAAACACATACATGAAAAGATGCTTATCATTTTGAGTCAAAAGGAAATTATAAATTAAACCACAGAATGGTTAAAATTTAAGACACTGATAATACCAAGTAGTGTCATGGATTTGGAGCAATTGGATCTCTCCTACCTTGCAGATGGGATGGAAAAATGGCAGAACCATTTTGATGAACAGTTGGGCAGTATCTTACCAAGTTAAACATACACTTACCATAAGACATAGAAATTCCGCTCCTAGGTAGTTCCCCAAGAGAAATAAAAGCATATGTCCACCTAAAACTGTTCGTATATCTTCCCAGTAGCTTTACATTATAGTGAAAACCTAAAAAGAACCCAAATGCCCACCAACAAGTGGCTGGATAAACATATTGTGGACCATCCATAGGGTGAGATACTACTCAGTAAGAGAAATGAATAAATTACTGATACATACTACAACATGTTTGAATCTCCAAGGTTTTACGCTAAGTGAAAAAAGACAGGCACAAAAGACCACATACGTAAGATTCCATTCACATGACAATCTAGAAAAGGCAAAACTACAGAGATAGAAAACAGATCGGTGTTTGCTGGTGCTGAGGTTGGGGAAAGAGACTGCTCACTAAGCGAAACCGAGAAACATTTGTGGTGGAGAAAATATTCTTTATCATGATTGTGGCTAAACAAATGAATATTTTCATCAAACCTCATCAAATTTTACACTCAACTCTGGTGATTTTAATATATATATACCTAAGCTGACCAAAAAAAAAAAAAAAGTATAGCAGGTGGAATTTGATCTATTTTTATTACATTTAAAAGAGCCTGGAAGATAAATTTTAGACTGTCAACAGTAATTGTCTCCAATTGTTTCTTGTTTGTTTGTTCATTTGTTCTTGGGTTTTGTTTTGTTGTTGGGTTTTATTTTTGGCTAAATGTGTTTGTCTTTTTTGTTTCCAGAATGATTGTATACCATGTGAATAATTAAAATTTAATATTAAATATTATTCTGGTTTTCAATTTATCATAAATCCTAATAAACCATACCCAGATAGAGAGTGAGCAAGAAGGATGCTCTCGTTTTCCCAGACCATCTTTCTCTGTCAACAGCTATGTCCCCTAGGGATCAGGCTAATGACAACAGAGCCCTCCCACCTATACACCAGCCAGCACCAACTGAAACATCATTTATTTCTCCATGGCTCCTTGCTTGGGGCTTTAGGAAACATCAAGAATCAGAAAGAGTGTAGGCAAAGGATCATCCTAGCCCATGGGCCTTCCCAGCACATGAAACACCCCACCCATGGACCTCACCACACATGGACCACTCTACAATATAGCCTTCCCCACCATATGGACCACCCCCACCCCATGGACCTCCCATTACATGGATCATCTCACCATATGTATCTCCCCACCACATGGACCACCCTACTTTAATGGCTTCTTAAAGGTTCAGTCCATATAGGAATTATGTTTTCTGGACTCTTCATGAGTTTTGCCTCTCCCTTAATGTTCCAAATGCCAATATTTAAAAACTACTCTCTTGGACAAAAGTTGTAGTCTGGTTCTAATTTGTTAGTTTTTATGTTGTGTACAGTATCACATAGAAAGTTCTTTGACAGAAACGTACTGAGGGAAATAGGGCGGGGGATGTGAGTGGAGACAGAGAGAGATTTCTCTCATGAGGCAGCAGGTAGACACTTCTGTAAAAGGGACCCTGGGAAGTGGCAACAAGTACTATTACCTTCACTTGAAATGTAGAAAATCTATGGCTGTGATAAATTGTAGAATTAGCATCATCTACACTATAATGAATTAATTTTGATTGAACATTCACTGTGTACTCTTCATGGGAAATACAGCCTACTCCTGAAGAAGGCATGGAGAATTCAAAAGGAATGGGGAGAATCTTGGAACACATGCTCACTCACGGATACGCAGACTCACAGAGGAAAACGGGAGGACCTGTAAGAAGTCCACACACACACACTTGTTGGAAGCATGTGGCCCTGAGGCTGTGTGCAGAGGGTAGGAGAGTGAACTTTAGGGGCTGACCACCTGGGGTTGCATCCTGGCTCTGCTACTGCTACCTGAGTCCTCTCCTCCATCAAGTGGGCCAATGGCTGTAGGAGGACAGGAGTTAGTGGAGCCCATCCTGCTGATGATGCAGTGCTGACTTATGAGCTTTGGAAATTCATCAGCACAGAACACAGACTCAGAAATCACCATGGAAAGTCAACCTCAAGACCAGGAGGAGCATGTGGGCCCCTACAGGTACTGACCAGGGACTGGGACTGCCAAGCTGTCCCATTACTGAGGCCCCTGCACTGCTGTGAGCATCTTCCTAAGTCTCTCCCCATGAACCAAGAAAGCGCACAGACAGAGAGAGCAGAGAGGTCCACATGGGGACATTTCCTATCCTTCTGCATCCCCCCCTCCCCGTCTCCAGGTCTCAGCAGCGCTGGGCTGGAGGAACCCGGGAAGAGGAATTGTGTTGGCCACAGCCTCATTCAGCATCAGCATCCACTGGGTCTCAGCTTCCTCTGACGACCACACTGCCACCTCCTTCCCCAGTAGGTGGCGGAGACGGTCACCTTCCTGAGGTGAGGCCACAGCTTCCGACCCAGAACCGCACCTGCAGGCACCGTGGGGTTCTGCCCAGAGTCGTTCGCACCCCACCTTCCCCCAGCCCTCCCTCCCAATCACACTTTCCAGACGGCAGCTCTGGCTCCACCTCTCCAGGCACACGTTTTCTGAGAAATATGGAGGTCTTCCTGCTAAGACAGGAAGTCAGTGGAGTCCACCAGGTCCTCTCAGGAACAGACCATCGGGCTGAGGCCACAGCGCGCGCTCTGCAGAGACCCCTTCATCTGTGCCGAAGCCCTTTAGCTGCGTCACTGCTGGTAGTGGGCTGATTGGTGACCCCCCAAAAATGTCTAGGTCTTAATAGGGGACATGTGACTGTGGCCTCATTTAATAAAATGGTGTTGATATAATCAAGGTACGGATTTCCAGATGAGAAACTCATCCTGGATTATCCCGATGGCCCTAGAACCAAAGACAAATGTCCTTAGAAGAGACACACAGAGGAGAGACACAAAGAAGAGAGGCCATGTACAGACGGAGTCAGAGATGGAGAGATGTGGCCACGAGGAACACAGGGGCCTCCAGGAGCTGGAAGGTGTCAGGAAGGAGCTTCCCCTGGAGGCTTTGGAGGGAGTGCAGCCTTACTGACACCTTAGTTTCAGACTTCTGGCCTCGGGAGCCAGGAGAGAATATATTTTTGCTGGTTTAAGCAAACAAGTTTGTGGTAATTTGTTAAGGCAGCCTCAGGATACTAATACATTGCTCAAGAGGAAATGATCTGAACGCAGCTCACCAGTAGGGCCTGTCTGGGGACCCAGATGTGGGAGGACGTTGCAGCATAACTTAAGGACTGGTGAGAGCTGATGTGTTTATGAAATACGTTATAATAGTAGCAATCTCCAAGAAATCACCCAGCCCTGCAGCTGACCCTCCTGCTTTCCTAACTCAAGGTGTGGGGTGCCTTCCAAGTCACGTGGGCATTGACGCACTTGGAAGCAAGAGAACCAGCAGTGTAGCTGGAAGAGGAGAGGACCTTTTAAGTGGGAGCTCAATCTGGCAGTCAGAACAAAGCCCCTGCAGGCTCCCGAGCACGACTGTAATCTGGGTTCAGTGTGTGTGTTAACGGGCTATCCATCACTCCACCATCCCGTCACCAGCTCACTCTCGTTTTCTCTGCTGCCAGGACCCCTCGTCTCCCACGTGAAGCAACTGCTCTCTCTTCTGGGGTGCACTTGATTAGGTTTTCAGACGGGTTACTGTGTTCCCTGGCAACTGCATCGCCCACGCACCCCGTTGAACAGATGCCGGTACAGCCACAGGCTGAGCAGGGGCGTCATTCCACTTCCAGGGGAGCCCCGGGACGGCCTCCACCCCGCGGCCCGCCGGCTGTGAGTCTGTGCAAACCCGCAGCAGCTGGGACATCTCGCAGTGTCTCCATAACTGCTTTCTGTTCACTGTCTCATCTCCCCAGCTGCTCCGCCTCTGCCTGCGAAGTCCTCATTTGCATCTGCAGCCTTGCCAAAATGATACCTTTTCTTTGTAAAAGCTAATTCTGAGATTCAATTGTGTCGAATCCAATTGTTTATTTTCAGGGATAGAAAGACGCCACCCAAATCTGCAGCAGGGCCCAGATTCAGTGCAAACATTTGGGGTGGCAGAATGCCCTAAACACAAGCTATTAGGTAGCCAATCTGAAGAAGCAGCAAGGGAATAATAATTAAGTCGCTGGCAGAAGAGTCCAATGAAATAACCTAGATGTTGAAGAAATATTAAAGGAATAAACAGGTCTGATGGTTCTGTGGAGCTTGGGATTCAGAAGGTCTGTGTGTAGTACCATGGCCGTCTCAGCCTTGGTCCTGCTTCTCACCTTTCCAGGACTTGCTTTTTCCATCCATATCATGGACACACCCATGGTAACCATCTCAGACTCGAGCTGGGCTGGGAAAGTTGCTTGGGCAGTGACTGTAAAAAGTTTGGAAACCACAAAATGTTCTTTCACACGAATCACAGTTATCCATGAAATATCTTAAAATCATCAAAGATAAATCTAAGTGTAGCTCTTAGAATCCCATTGGGAGGAGGGCTCTGGACCTAAGCATTAGCTGAACCCATGAAAGTAGTGGGCCTTTGTGGGGAGAGCCCACCATCAACATTAACCCATGCATATAATTGAAGCCTGGCTCCCAACTGGTCATTATTTTACCTCCAGGGAACATTGGACTTTATCTGCAGACATTTTATTTTATTTTATTTTATTTTTTTGCGGTACGCGGGCCTCTCACTGTTGTGGCCTCTCCCGTTGCGGAGCGCAGGCTCCGGACGCACAGGCTCAGCGGCCACGGCTCACGGGCCCAGCCGCTCCGCGGCATGTGGGATCCCCCCGGACCGGGGCACCAACCCGCGTCCCCTGCATCATCGGCAGGCGGACTCTCAACCACTGCGCCACCAGGGAAGCCCTTGCAGACATTTTTGATATTCATTTGCTTTGGTGTGGGTTGCTAGTGGCAGGTACCGTTGGAGACCAGGGATGCTGCTAATAATAATCATCCTACAACACACAGGAAAACCACCACAGCAAAGATTTATCCTGCCTGAAGTGGCAATAGAGCCAGAGCTGAGAAACCCTCACTAGAGTGACCTCGGATCTCTTCAGTCTCTGTCCCGAAATGGGCCCACTTTATTCCTTGGCAGTGCTTCACATGGTACTTCTCAGCTGGACCAACCCCAGACCTACCTGCTACCAGAGAGATGACACCCTCTCCTAGCCTTTCAGAGACCTGTATTCATGTTGCATCAACTGTAAACTACAGAGCTATTACTTGGGAAATACAAAATAAGGAGGGGAACGAAAGGGAATGAATGCTGTTTCCAGACACCAGCTGTCCCATATCTTAGGACTCTGCTCTACCAAGTGGTCTTCGCTCGACCTGTGTGGTCAAACAGATATGGGGGACTGAAGACAGGAGCCTCTGTGACCAGGACACGAAAGCAGCCAAGGAAGGGATCTGGAAGTTTGCAGCGGATGGGGATATTATTCATTCAACCTTTATTTATGGAGCACAAACCGTGTGTGTCCTGGGTCCTGTGGATGAAAGCAACATGGAGCCCCCCTTGGGAAGCTTGCAGGACAGCAGGGGAGAGACCATAAACAATTCCCACGTGATGAGGGCTATGAGAGGAGAGCAAGCCTGGCGAGGGGCCGGAGGGAGGGATGTGGTGAGGGGTCAGACAGGCCTCTCACATATGGTAGGATAGGCTCTTCTGGAGGCTGACCAAATCACCGATTCTCAAGGTCAACCTGAAGAATGGTCTGACTCAGGTGCCCAACACGACGCCTGTCACTGTTGAATTAACCCACCACTTCCCACGTAGCTGTCCACGTCTGTGTCATGTAAAGATGATGCCCGCCCATAATATTCTGCAGCACTCCACTCAGCGCTGGGGCGTCTGACAACCACTTGTCAGGGCCGGGCTTGGCTCACCCCATCGTCAGGCCTCAGTCACCCAGCAGCCGCGTGGCGGGTCACAGCCAGTCCTCGGCACACAGCCGGCATTCAGCTCATGGCTCTCCTGCTCCCCAAAGGCCTGGCTGCATTTGGAGCCCATCCAGATCACTGAGCTAGAGAAAAAACACACGTGGCACAAAGAAAAGAATTAAACATTGAAAAGAGCTTGAATAAGCAGGCATCCATGGAGCCGGTGCCTGTTTCCAGACAGCTTTGTCTCTGCACTTCACACCCTCTGGTTGTGAACAATTTCCAGGTTGAAGGGGCAGCAACCGTCAGACACTCTTCCGGTTGTTGATTTCTTCCCGTGCTGCCGCAGGAGTACATCGTTGCCTCAGCAGAGAGAGAGGTTTTACGTTCTTCTCCTACCTCACTGGGTCAAATCAACCCTTGCCAGGGCCAGGGCCCTGATCCCAGCTGGGGAAACAGCATGTGCCCCACGTTGCCATGCTGCCCCCATGCGTCACACTCTTTTTTATAAGAAACCCCTGGAGCAGAGCGTCTGCATTAGGTGTAGAGAGAGATGTAGCCTCCAGAGTGTCCCAGCCCTTGGCCATCTTGCCGGAATGTGAGAGACTGAAGCCAGTCCCTCTCGGTTTCCTGTCCTGAGCATGGTGTCTGCGCCTCTGTACTGACCCCTTTCCAAGGCTCCAGCTTGGAGGGTAAAAGGTATTGATCTCGGGTGGCCTCGGCTGGCAGTGGCTTGAAGCAGGATCTCAGGTCCCCGACCAGAGATTGAAGCCAGGCTGTGGCAGCGAGAGCGCTGAATCCTAACAACTAGACCGTGAGGGCCAGTGGCCAGTGACAAGTCCCTGCCTTGTCTGCTTAGCAGAAATGAATTTCAACAAAGAGATGGAAAGTAGCGAAATGAGTAAAGTGTTTATTAGGAGGAAAAAAGAGTACACGTGAATAAGCACACACGGGCAGGCTCAGAGAGAGTCGCGCCCTTGTGGTACTTTAAATATCTTTTATGGGGCGTTTCTTCCAGGTTTCCTCTGGCCAATCATCTTCCTTTGCCTGGTTCTGAGTCCGTATTTGGCTCATCACAGGGTCCTCCCATGTGCGCACGTGCATCTCTTAGCCAAGATGGATTCCAGTGCAGAGGCCTATGGGAAGGTTGACATCACCTGTTATGGGGTGCGCCCCCTCCTTTTTGGCTGCAGAGGAGCCTTTCTGCACATGTGCAGTCGAAAAGCTCTCCTTGAGCTCGAGAATGAGAAATATGTGGTCTCTTTATCTTGTATCTGACCAGGCCTCAGCCCCTCCCTGCCCCTGCCATTATTTTAGCTTGGAGTACCTGTCTACAGGGGACAGCTGTTCAGCCTGGGCCCATCTATCTCCTGCCTCAGTGTCAGTGACAGGGGCATGGAGAGTGGGTGGGCCCTGGTTCTGTCCCTGCCCTGGTGTGGTTCCCTAGATGAGCCCCAGCCTTCCTGGGCCTCATTTCCCCACCTGCCACCCCAAGGTGATTGGGAAGCCCCGCTGCAGGTCATGGGGCTCTGTGGATACATAAAGTACTTTCATTATAAACACCAACTCCTTCCTCAAAGCGGGCATCAAGCCCCATGCCTGCTGCCCTATGGCCCCTGAGCCAAGCTGTCGTGACTGTGTATTGCAGACTCCAACATAATGGCTTTTGTAATAAATAACCACGTGCCCACTGCACACATACCACCAACTTGGCAGTTTTCTTACAGCGCACCATGATCTGCCATTCAGTGAGCGCTTCTTGTGGATATTTCAGTTTTACTGAGAGAAACTCAAGTTATTGAGGATTTTGGGGACAGAGAGCAGTTGTACCTGCTTTGCTGTGTCAATATTGCACAGCTGGACTTTTTATGAGACAGATTACACACATACGGAGAGACTCACAGGTGATACACGTATACACATAGATACACATACACACATGCATATTTTCATCCATGGCATAGCTGTTTAAAAGGAAGAGCAAAAGAAGATTTGCCACGGTTTGCTCCATTAGACAGCGCCTTGTCCCAGGAAGCTACATTTAGATTTAAAAGGGCCTTAAGATGAGTGACAATGGGGAGATGTCAGAGGTGGCCCTTTCCCACTTACGTAAGTGGGACACAGGCGAAGAGACAGTTTCTTGGGCTTCCCTGGGAACGTCCCAGGGGAATCAAGGAGGGTGTGCAGCTGGTGCTTTGCCACCTGCTGGGCGGCTGGACCCCCAGAGGAGGGCTCAGGCAGGGAGAGGTCAGGGGGCCCTGCCCCCAGCACCAAGTGGACCTGTCCTGAGCTCCCACAGTCGGCTCTCAGCTGCAGCCCGTGTGCGGGATGCTGGGTCCCTCATGTCCTGCCGGGGCCTTCATCCTCTCCTCCCTCTCCCTGAACCAGCAGCCTGTCACTTCTGTTTGCCTTCCAGTCTCTGGAGAGACCTCCGCTGGGCCCTTGTCCATCTTCACACCGTGGGTTCCAAGCCTGACTTGCTCTCTGGCTGGCTGTAAGCCTCAGACAAGCCAAGGGACCTGTCTGCGCCCCAGCTCCACATTCCCAAGTGCGAAATGAAAACTGCACCATCAAGCCCCCTGTCTCCTGCAGGGACAGCTAACTGACAAGAATTAACCAGGCAAAGGCAGCTTCTGAGCCCTAGGGAGCTGGCAAGGAGTCACAGATAATCATCCCCCATGTTTATCTAGACCTCACTTTTGAAAGTACAGCTACAATCTCTTCTTAATCCTGTTATAGGGCTGTCTCCTGGAAGGGATCCTGAGAATTTATCTCTACATCCTCCATCTGTACCCTACAATCCCTGGAGCCAATTGGAAAAGCCCCTTCCTTGCTCTTTTTCAAGGACAGAATGAATGTCGACGAGGGCCTGAGCCAGCCTGAAACCCCAAAGCAGATGAAGGATGTTGTCAGAACGAGGTGCTTAATAAAAGAGTGAATCAAAGTGCCCAGTACTGGCTAGGCTGTGTTTTATGGTTGAGCTCCTGTGGACGGATCAGAACACACCCCGGGAAACACTCGTCTAGACTTCATCATCCAGTTGAGAATATGAAACAGCCCCCATTCGGAGCTACAGCAAAGATGCATCTATTTATCTGACGTCACTGAATCCCTTTTGTGTTGGGCATTGACGAGACAGAGGCAGACAGAGGGAAGAGGCAGATAAAGGGAGAAGGATGTGAGGACAGGGAATTTCATGTCAAGTAACTTGGGAGAGCGTATAAACATTGGTTCCTTCCTTCCTTCACCAGTGAGTAATCATTGAGTGCATCGGCCTCTCTTTTATTCTGCTGTACTGTCTCTTCCCATAGGACTGATCATCTTCCAAAATGCAGATGAATTGCTTTTCATTGACTTTGCCTCTTTTAATCGTCTGTGTTCCTCTGCTGGATTGCAAGACTCCAGTAGGCAGGGACCTTTGTCTGATTCATTCATTGATGTTTCCCAAGCACCTAGAATATGGCACATGGTAGGTATGAGTTAATATTTCTTAATAAAATAAGGTCACCTCTCCAAGGTTGAAGCCATAGAGATAGCATTCAGTGTATGTGGATGCTGAGAGCTCTTTTCTCCCAAACCTTCAATCCGGGCTGTTCTGTCTGATCCTGAGGCTTTGCTCCTGAACTCTGCAGCTCTGCTCGGCCCTTCTGGATCACAGCTTGGGTGGCCTCTCCCTGGATGAGGAGAGGCTGTACTGTACTGCACTGCGTCTGCCCACAAGTCTTCTGAGGCCCACGTGTGCAGCCCCCGTATCCACCAATGCCAGTCTGGGATGGGCACCCCTACCCCTTCCACCACTCTGGTCTTTCCAAACCTCCCCTCAGACTCCAGCCCAAACTTCCTTCAATGCTTTGACCCCCCCCCCCGAAAGAAAGAAGGAAAAGGGGTGGGACTGAAGACAGAGTGCAAGGAGGGGCACGGGGGGTCACAGGTGGGGAGTCTGCTCCAGCCTGGGGGAGGCGGTGAGGTGCGGACTAACAAAGGAGGGTACCACCCTTCCCACACCCATCCCTCTGTGAGGCGCCCAACCTCGGTCTTGAAGGCTCTTAAAGCACAAAACCACTTAGTGTCCTAGGTCACCAGCCCCTCCCTGTTCATCCCCCCCTACCCCCCTCCCCCCCACCCCCCACCCCTGTCAACTTTCCACACTCTCTGATGCTCACTGTGTGCTAAGCCCCGGGTCAGAGAAGGGGGCTGCAGAAACACAAAGTAAAGACGGTGCTTTCCTCAGAGTCGAGGGCCAGGGAGGGCTGCCGAAGAGGAGCAGAAGTTACAGCACAGAGTGAAGGTGCCACCATCACCCTAAGCTCAGAGGCCGGAGGGACCCGGGCTGGGGGGCCTGGCCCGACAGTGCGCCCAGGAAGGGGTCTGGAGAAGGTGAGAGCTGAGCTGCATCTTGAAGACAGAGGAGAAGAGAACAAGCAGGTTGTGGAAGGGCGGGTCCTGATGGAGGAAAGGGGGCCCAAGAGCCTGGGCACTCATGGAGCCCGCAGAGCTCAGGGCGTGACAGGGGGCTTCCAGGAGGACGGGGGAAGGGGGGCTCCACGGAGAGTGGAAACCGGATTGCAAGGGGCGATGCCTGCTCACTGAGGAGCTGGGGGTTTATCCTGAAAGGATTTTCACTCTTAGACGCACCTGATCAGACCGTGCGCTAGATTATCACGGTGGCTGGGGGCGCTGGAGTGGCGATGCCTCAGCAGAAGGAGACCTAGTGCTGTGTCATCTTCAGGCCCATCAACAGGGAAGAAAAGACCACCCACCCACTTTCAGGCCAAGACATCACTGGCCATGGTGTTTACCGGGATTTTGCAGGAAAAGAGAAGGAATGTACAAATATACGTTCACCTCGTTGCTTCATGGCACTGAGCACAATCATACAGAATGTTGTTTGGAAAGAAAAAGAAATTGTGTCTTAGGGACTGGAGGCAGCTACTTGCTCAGCATGAGTCAGGTACTCTGTTGTCTAAGAGCAAAGGACAATTTTGACCTTGAGTGTCCTGCTGAAATGGGTCTCCCCACTTCATTGCCAGGCACACGTAGAATACGCATTAGGCAAACTTTCAATTATTCAGGAAGTAAACCAGTATTTCCTAAGGAAACCACTGAAATGAATGAAACCTTGTATTTGATGCACTGATCCATTACTGTCATCCCTTTGAATTTACTTAGGTTTGTTTGTTGTTGTTGTTTGTTTTCTTTCATGAAGCTCAGAGTTTTACCGAAAGGTTTTGCTGTTAGACTGCTATAGCAAAATTGACCCTTGAGGTAGTTAGGATGAAAAAATCAGAAAATTAAATCATAGCATGGCTTGTTCACAGGGACATGCCCACTCTCATTTAAAATAACAAATTAAAATATATATATATAAAACCCAGCGCAAGCTTACTTATGTGTAGCACCTGACACGTAAAATTTTCAGGGTTATTCACTTAATCCTCACGGATATTTTGTAGGTTAGATATAGCCTGTAGTCTTATACACTGTGAAATAAAATGTCTTTTTTTCTTCTTTTTGCTGCTTATCATGAACTTTTTAAACCAGATTTTAAAGGACTGACTTGGGAGAAAGCTGACTTAGTAGTAATGGGCTTAAGGTTTAGCATTCAGAAGAAATAGATTCAGTATCAGGAGGGAAACTCAAAGCAATTTGTCTATAATTTGGTGCAAAAAAATAAAAGAGTTGATACCTAGAGCATTTTGACTCAAATAGGTTTTTGAACATTCTGGGAATGAGTGAGGCAGAGTAGCCCTGCCATCCTAATTCTATGTGTGGATGGAGGTGAGGTGGGGGAGAATCAACCCATCTCAAGGCACCATTAGTCTTCTTGTTTCTGTACCGGCCCTAGAGAGGAAGGCTTCATCCATCAAGTACAACAGCATGATATTGTTTGTAACAAATCAACCTTGACACGTTGTCAAGGGCCATCTGAAGGCCAGCAGGATGGATGGGCATTTCTGGAGGTCCCAGGTATGAGTCATAATGACAGTGCAATGGAGCCATAATTCAAAACGTTACTTAAACATCCTTGAATTTTTTTATACATTCAACGTGTGCTCAAAAGACATGAAATAGAGCAGGAGGTGTTATTAGTGTTACAAGTTAGATTGGAGCCCGTTGCAAGTCCCTGCTTAGCCACTGCTGTGTGACCTTGAGCAGGTTACTTAACCCCCATTTGCCTCAGTTTGCTTGTCGGCGAAATGGGGAACTGAGTCACACCTAATTCGTAGGGTTACTTTGAAGATTAAATGAGTTTATAACAATGCCTGGCACATAGCACTGCCATGTTTGCTATTCTTAAGATGAAGAAAAAATTAGAAGACATTTTTATTTTTTAAAAAATATGTTATTTTTTTAAAAAAAGATGGATGCTGACAGAAAGCAGGTAATGAAGGAATAGCGCCCCCTGGGTCAGATGTTAAACCTGCACGGGAGCTGCAGATTTCTCTCTTGATTCCCTCACGAAGCCTGGTATACTGTTAATGAGTTAGCACAACCACAACTATGATCAATCCAGGTGACCGATTGTCCCAAGAAGTCAACCTTGGGAAAAATCTGCTCTGGGGAAATGGTTGGACCTTTGGGTTCTGAATCACTAGGTGACGTTCCTGGCGGGAACTGTGGCTCTCATGCCAGCTCCCGCTCGATGGGCTTCACGTTCACCCTCCAACATCTGGGCATACAGTTTACTTGTACCACCTTCAAAGAGTCACCTACATTCTATTCTCAGGGTCCTCGCCCTTGATGGTCCTCGTGTTGGGGCCCGCCGCCCCACACTATTTGTCCAGGTCTCAGAAATGACATCACTCCCTCTGAGAGGTCTCCCAGACCAGCTTGGGTCCCACCATTGCTGGCCATTCTATTCTCCACATTCCACCTTGGTCAATACTTTCCAGTAGATGTTAAGCCCACAATGACCGGACTCTGTCTGGCCAAAATGGTGGACTAGACATGGTGGACATGCCACCACATGTGGCATGTGACAGACTCCATGTGAATATCTGTTAAATGAACCGTGGGTGCCTTCCAGCCAAAACTCACTAAGAATGAGCAGAGTTGGTTTTATTGACTTGTTGCAATAGGAGAGAACACGCACCGTGAGGACCCCTGGCCTCCGCAGGAAGAGGGGTTAGAAAGGGCACGTAGGATTTGAGTCCTCCTAGGTAATCCTGGGGATGTTTCAAGAAAGCTGGACTTTATTCTAGGTTTAAAGCTGTTGAGATGGGAGTCATTTCTGATTGGGTGCCTCACGATCTTATCTAGAAGGTCAGAGCAATGCAACAAGGCTAAAGCTGTAATTGTCAAAGCAGTCACCCCCATCAGGCAGGACTGGGGGCCCTAGTGTCACGTGCACGGCTGGACAATGTCCACGTTGTTGTCTGTACTCAGACATGGGCCATCCAGCAGTCCTGTGATTTCTGGCTCCATCACGGTCACAGAGCTGCTTCTCTGCTGCTGCTGGTCTGGAAGATTTCTGTGTCCAGCAAAGGGACACCAAAACCTGGCTGATCAAATCAGGCCAGTTCAGATGCCTGGGCTACTTGTCTTGTTCTCAGATTATCAGCTGGGTTTTCTTCCCCTTTTCTTCAGTTTGCTCTGGGCTCCTCTGCAAACCGCAGGTCATTACTGTGGCTTTGGGTTTCTGAATTATTCCTCCAGGAGAAACGGAGCTACCTACTCAGTTCCCTCACGTTGAGGCTGGTTTTATCTTCTGCTACTCTGACCTGTTGCCTCTTCTTGTCACTGCCCTTCCAATGCAGAAACCTTAGTCATTGAAATCAAAGTGTAATTTTAGAAACTTTCCTTATGGACAATCCTACCACTTTCTAAACTCAACACCAGTAATGGATTTTCATACACCCCTTTTCAGTAATGGGACACGATATTCCCTTTTCTAGGTAAAATGGGCTCTCCTCAGCAACCTACTGTGCCTTTTCTAATGGTGAAGCAGCCACGACACTAAACAGCAAGCATAGCAGGTCCGCAAGGGTGATGACTGCAGTTACGTGCTATTCATCTCTTTTACAAGTGCATTGAATTAGAGAGGCAATCTGTTTCTTTAAAACGAAGGCGAAAATATCTCCCCCGACTGGCTAATGCTGACGTGAGTAGATTGCCCCCTAGTCCTGCATGGAGAAGTTAGGGATGCTGGTAAAATTAGCATAAGTACGTTCTGCTGCATATAGGAGAGATCTCAGAAGCAACAGAAATCAGAAGAGAAATCAGGCTGTTTATAAGAATTCTATGCAAACCAGGGCCACGTCACATGCTATTTTCTCTACCCTATACCTAAAAAACGGCTACAACTCCTACAGCTGGAGGGCTGTTCTCATCCTACTGGTGCGAGGCAAGCATGTGCATGTCACACGAGGGGGGCACGAGAGGACTTCACAGGGTCGCCTTACTCTGTGACAGACACACATGACCCCACAACTCTGGGGCTCTGGAAGGGGCACTTCGTGGCTCTAAACACTCCCATCTCTAATGTCTCAGTGCCACCAACTATGATCTCTTAAATGGGAAAAGAAGACTCCCCTAGTGGCTCAGGGGGACAGCCTCATCTATCTCAACTGATGGGTTATGAGGATTCACCAATGCTTCCTCCTGGAGGCCAGTTAGATGGCTGCAGGGAGGGCAAGGGTCCACTCACTTTTGGAAGCGAACTCTGTTGGATGTGCAGCTTGGGGCAAGCTCAGCTCTGGAAGCGGAGGCTTGTGAAGGGATGCCCTGCTCACCTCTGGGCAGCTCCGATTTGAATCTCCCTCCTTTGTGAGGGGCCGAACACGGGGGAGCATGCAGACTCTTCCCTCACCCCTGCTCTTCCTGGGCAGACTTTGTGAGGCTGGAGAAAGGTGGAGGGGGGAGAGGCAAGGCAGAGATGGGGCGAGCAGGGGCCCTGCCTCTATCTCTAGGACCCTCTCCTCCCCAGCTCAAGGGTACAGCAATCCACTGTAGACTGTGCAGGTAACGCCTTCACAAGGGACTCATGGCCATGACCCCAAGGGGGTGCTAAGTGGAGCAGACCACCGACCAGGACAGCAAAATAGATTGCTGCTACCTATCAGAAAAAAGAGAACTGGTCAACCAGCTCCGGCTTTGTAGAGATCTGCCAGGAGAAAAGGCAGCTACAGTGAGGATGTTATGCCCTTTGGCATTGAAATGGGTTAAATACATTCTCTTGAAATTGTCCCTTTTCAATTTCCCAAATATAATGAGCAAGAATAAACTATTTAAGAAAGAAACCTGAGTGACTTCTTGATTTGCAAGAGAATAGAGTACATTAACACTCACACTTTGAGACACAGGGAATGTTCCTCTTCACAGACTCATTAAGATGGAAAATGAGTTTCTTTGCACTTTAGCGCCCTAAACATACCCTGCAATAAAAAGATAAAATTAATTTATGGAGGTTTGTTCCCGCTCTTGAAATTCAGAGCAGATCATGTTTCTCTGCCGGCCTTCCAGAAGGCTTTTGCTTATTTAGGTTTGAAAACACCTTTGATGTGGCTAGTGTCTGACCAGAGGGAAGGAGAGTGATTGGCTCTAGAATCCTGCAAGATGAACTCTGAGTGTATTGGAGATAAAACTTCAGCTTGAAGTCACGCATAACATAGGCTCTTAAAACCAGCTATTCATTTCAAATAGAAATGAAATTTTCCAACATGCTGAACCTGGCATGATGCTTGTGCTTTTGTAGTGTTAAACTCTTCGGTGCTGAACTTCACAGAAAAAAAACAAAAACAAAAAACCCCTGCTTTCTGTAATCAAATTGGACTTGCATCTAGGCTGCTACTTTTCCTCTGTGGGGCAGATTGTTTCATCTGAATTTTAGTTCATGTGCTTTAGCAAAATATCTTGGTTTCGATAGTCACAGAGCAGTAAGTTACATTTAGGGAAACTAATGCATACAGCATTCATATATTATATCAGTCTTTTATTATTGACTACTCAGCGTATAGGGTGTTTAGAGAAGCAAATTAAGCGATCTGTATTGTATTACCGTAATGATACTCAAACATAATGGAACGTTTTTAAGTAAGATGGATATTTTAATAACTTAGAATGTAACATCTAGTGTTTTCTTTTTGGTTGTGTGTGTGTATTGTTGTTGTTTTTCTTAATTTGGAAGGAGGCCTTTGAATTCTCAGGGGAAACACAGTGCCTCTCCTGCCTACATCAGTATGGTTGACCTTGTATTCTTTTCCGAAAAGAGCTAGCCCTCCCTCATTTTGTTCACAACTATCTTCATTCATTAAATATACCATTAGGGAGAAATTCACAACATCTTTATAAAAACAAGCCAAAGTGTCAAGACAAAAGGACTCCGGATTTATGCGATAGCCATCCACTCAAGGGCAAACGGAGCTTCTTCATTAAATAAATCCTTTGAGATCATTAAGGAACGTTTAACACTGAAAGTCTATGATGTTAAGCAAAACCAAACAAAAAATAGACATTGTTATAAAGTAAAGCCAAAGTCTGTTCATAAGTCTTGATTTATATGCAATTCTTGCCATAACATATTTTAAATGAAATTAATGCATCAATATATTCCTGTTAATTGGAGGTACTCCTATTTTGAAATATATATTGTGTAAGATGCTTCACGAACATACATAACACATTGGGATAGGTCTCCCCTCAGAGACGTTCTGCATTTTTAACCTGTTTCTTAAAGAACTCCCATTTCCTCCCATATATGCGTGGCTCTAGTCCCAAACCTCAGATGCTTTGCCTCTGACCCTTCCCAAGCCTGAGCGGAAAGAAACGTACCCTGCCCTTCGCCTTTATTTTTCCAGGAGCTTGTCTCCCTGCTGCGCCCTGTGATCCTGCTTCCCGGCCTCCAGGAGACAGGAAAACATCTCCTTGGCTCTGCTCAGTGACGGGTCCTCTGACCCACCTCAAGAGGCTGTTGCAGGAAGAAGGCAGTGGATTGAGTAGCTATTGAGATTGCCACATGTGGGGAAAGTTCCAAGACATTCTCCATCCTGTGGACTCTGGTCATATCTGCCTAAAAAAATCTAATCCAATAGGGTGAAGAAAGACCTGTGACTTCTATCCATCTGCAGTCTTGTACTGCTTAAATTAGGGAGCCTAAGAAGAATTGGGTGTTATATAAAGAAGACTGGAGAGCTGGGAAGAATTGGGGGTTATGAGAAGGTGTGCCCAGGGCATGGAGCCCAGTGTGGATGCGGCTACACTTCACATCCTGATGGAGAAAGTTAGGATCCTTGATGGACTGGAGGATGGGGCTGGGTGAGGAGTGTGTCTCTTTAAAGAAAGTGTCCTTGGCTCTGCAATGAGCCAAGGCTTGAAGGTGGATGTGGCCAGCGGGAAGTCCCCGGAAGCAGAGGGAACAAAAGGTGCTTTGAGGTCGGTGATGTATAATCATCGATTTGAACCTGTTTGCTGCACTGAAACATGATTCCTTCCCTCATTAAATCTAATGGTTTGGGAGGGAGGGAGACGCAAGAGGGAAGAGATATGGGGACATATGTATATGTATAACTGATTCACCTTGTTGTAAAGCAGAAACTAACACACCATTGTAAGGCAAATATACTCCAATAAAGACGTTTAAAAAAAAATCTAATGGTTAGTTATTTCTGGAACAAAACTCATACTCTTAGAAGATTTGGGGGATGCACCTACTGGGGGCAGGGCGTGTTTCCAGTTACATGAATAATCATGGGCCCACCACCAAGCATGGGAACACCACTACATACAACAGAGTGGACACACACAACTCACACACACACACGCTCCCGCATTCACACCCTCGCACTCTCTCACATATCACACACTGACACACAGCCATTACGTTTACACTCACACACTCACATGCACACTCAAGCACACATGATCACACACTCACATGCTCAGACGCACAACCAATAACACACACGCACTCACGCACACTCACATGTATCCTCACACTCACACACATACTCTTACAAACACACACACCAATTAATATTATTAGTACAGTCCTAACGGTATACAGAACACCTAGACCCCCCTTGTGAGGCTGTTATTTGAGGCTTACACCGTATGCATTTTATAGGGCAAGCAGCTGAGACAGAGAGAGAGTGAGGAACCCAGGCAAGGCTATGCAGCAGATCACAGAAGCTCTGGAACCAGCCTTCTCACCACCGACAGCAGACCCAGACTCAGTCCCCTCCATCGAACTGCACCTGACCTCAAACCACATGTAAGAATAACTATAATTGTATTGTGTGGGTGTTTACCTAATGTAAAATGGGAAAGGCAGAGACAAAAATGTGACTTGACACCAAATAAACAAAATGCTTCCGTGTGAATTCTCATGTGTTTGGGGTCAGCCGAGCCCCTGTTTTGCACTTCAGTTCTTCCTCATAAACAGAGACCTCTGCGCCCGGCAATTATATTCAAAAGGCAAGGTCACTAGAGCCAAGAGGCCGAGCGATGCCTGAAACCACGTAAGGGCAGCGACTTCCCAGGGAGGCCCCGGGGGCCCGGCTCCGCGGTCCCGCAGGACTTAGCTCCAACAGCTGGCTTCCAGAGTCAGTTCCTGCCTGCCCCCACCCCGCCACACCCCGCTGCTCCATGTTCAGAGCCCCGTATCAAAATGTCAGGGCAGAAACTGTCAATCCTGACTGCCTCAAATCTAAGATGAGAAGATTAGCAAGTCTCTGCTCATAATTATCTGTAAATCACTTTTATTCCTCTGGTTCTCGTTACAGAAATATCATGCGGGATAGATCCAGAGTGATCAGTAGACGGAAGCGGCTGCTGCCTTTCTTACACCTATGAGGAGGCCTTAGCTCGAGAACCCTGAATCTCCTCATTCATCGCTGATGCCTCCCATGATGATTTTCGTCTCTAAATGCTCTTTCTGTGGGGGAAGAAAAGACAGTCCTCTCTGAGGGCATCCCTTCTGAGTCATTAGCTCAGTCACTTTGTGAACCGTCCGAGTGGATCAGCTCCGGAAGCCGAAGGTCTCTGGCCAGTGTCTTTCTGGCACTCCTTCCCATGGCAGGTCTCCTAATATCACCGAACCGTTCTGGGTAAACCCCACCGTGGACAATATCAGTAAGAGAGTTTCCTGCATGCCCTCACCAAGGAGGAATGAGGGAGAGAGCCTCTATTTGCCATCTATAAAACGCCAGGTGCCCGGGATGTAGAGATTGTTGCTCCCTACTCAGAGAAGGTGAATAATTGTCCCAAGGTCACACAGCTGGTAAATGACATGGGTGTGACTTGCTATCTAGTCTATATACTTCCAGTTCTGCTCTCTCCAATAGTGCTTCCTTGACCCAAATTCCTTCGGTGAAGCAAATACAGGACTATGATACCATTTTGCGAAGAAGCAAAGAGGAAGCATGCTTCCTGAGAGCCCAGGGCGTCACTGCCCAGGTGGCCCCTTGCATTTATGATTTATGATGAGCAGCTGCTCAGAATCACACAACAAACCAATGGACAAGGATCTGAGAGCCAAGAGCCACTCTTCTCCCCACGCCAAGACTGTTGGGGAAAAAACATCTCCTTTCTCCATCAGCTGTCCCTTTTCTTGGAAGCAACATTTTGGAGAGGACAGAATTCCTTGATTGAAAGTCACTATTATGCAGAGACACATTGTCCATTTAATGAGAGAATTAGGAAAAAAGTACACAGTAATTGCAAGAATATCTCTTTTCAAAAGTCTAAAATGAGGCTTATTAAACACATGCCTCTGAGCGTCAGGAGAACGCTCCAGCATAGTTTTGTGGAAGAGGAAGGTGGACACCCCATGAGAACAGGTGGATACTTTTGTTAATAATAAAGGGAGCTATGACCTTGCCTGGGAGGTGAACTGTTCCAAGAGGTGGAAGGAAACATGAGTGTTTTTAATATGAATAGGCAGGTTTCTGTGGAACAACATTCAAGCCGAACTCAGCAGTCTGGAATGAAGAAATGAATCCTAGTGATCTCGGCTGGCAAAGCAATGCCCCGGGTGGTTCTCCAGACACAGCTGTGCATTGCCCACCATTGCTGAGACTGATAAGTTGAATCCAAACCCAGTGTGTGTGTGTGTGTGTGTGTGTGTGTGTGTGTGTGTGTGTGTGTGCGCTTCCTATTGACTCTTCCAGGCTTTATTGGACTGAAATTATTTATTAGGCAAATTCTACTGAACATCTTTCCTGGTACCCTATTCACCACCTTTTGTAGAACAAGGTTGTTTTTAATGTGCTGCGTTTACTCAGTACCTACGGTGTTCCAGGCAACAGGCTAGGTTTGGAAACACACGGGAAAGAAACCGAACACTTGGTCTCAGGAAGCACAAAGTGTGCACACTGTAAAAGACTCTAATACCTATAATGTTCTGAATTAGATTCTTGACAAATGAAAGAGCTGTTTTTGATATGAAGCTTAAGTGAAAACAATCAGACATACTTGTAATGCCTTTTAACTCAACAATTCAATAGAATATTTTTGCTGGGATTATTTTGTTCAAAACTTTCCTCTTTAGCAGTCTTGATCATAACTCTCCTACTCCATGCTGCTTATGAAGACCTTGTTTCTGGGGATAAGCAAATGTCCTGTCTATCCTGAGTCACATGGGGTGATGCACATAAAGATTGCCGAACACATTTGTGGGTGGTACGAACTACTCTGAATTAGTGGGCATCTGCAGGTGGTAGGTTTCTCAATGGTATTCTGGGTTTGTTTCTTATTTTTGAAGTCTACACATTGTTCAGGCTCCAGTCTTCCTTCCCTGACCCTTATCAATATTGTGAAAATGACTATAGTACCCAAAGCAATCTACAGATTCAGTTCAATCCCTATCAAATTACCAATGGCATTCTTCACAGAATTAGAACAAAAAATTCTACAGTTTGTATGGAAACACAAAAGACCTTGAACAGCCAAAGCAATCTTGAGAAAGAAAAATGGAGCTGGAGGAATCAGGCTCCCTGACTTCAAACGATACTACAAAGCTACTGTAATCAAGACAGTATGGTACTGGCACAAAAACAGACATATAGATGAATCGTACAGGATAGAAAGCCCAGAGATAAACCCATGCACATATGGTCACCTAATTTATGACAAAGGAGGCAAGAACACACAATGGAGAAAAGGCAGCCTCTTCAATAAGTGGTGCTGGGAAAACTGGACAGCTACATGTAAAAGAATGAAATTAGAACACTCCCTAACACGATACACAAATATAAACTCAAAATGGATTAAAGACCTAAGCATAAGACCAGACACTATAAAACCCTTAGAGAGAAATATAGGAAAAACACCTTTTGACATAAACAACAGCAAGATCTTTTTTGACCCACTTCCTAGAGTAATCAAGATAAAAACATTAATCTCCAAAATATACAAACAGCTCGTGGAGCTCAATATCAAAAAAAACAAACAACCCAATCAAAAAATGGGTGAAAGACCTAAATAGACATCTATCCAAGGAGGACATGCAGGTGGCCAAGGGGCACATGAAAGGATGCTCAACATCACTAATTATTAGAGAAATGCAAATCAAAACTACAAAGAGGTATCACCTCACACAGGTCAGAATAACAATCATCAAAAAATCTACAAGTGATAAATGCTGGAAAGGGTGTGGAGAAAAGGGAACCCTCTTGCACTGTTGGTGGGAATGTACATTGATACAACCACTGTGGAGAACAGTATGGAGGTTCCTTTAAAGACTAAAAATAGAACTACTGTATGACCCAGCAATCCCACTACTGGGCATATACCCTGAGAAAACCATAATTCAAAAGGACACACGTACCCCAATGTTCATTGCAGCACTACTTACAACAGCCAGGACATGGAAACAACTTAAATGTCCAATGACAGATGAATGGATAAAGAAGATGTGGTACATATGTACAATCGAATATTACTCAGCCATAAAAAGGAATGAAATTGGGTCATTTGTAGAGATGTGGATGGACCTAGAGTCTGTCATACAGAGTGAAGTAAGCCAGAAAGAGAAAAGCAAATATCATATATTAACACATGTATGTGGAATCTAGAAAAATGGTACAGAGGAACCTATTTGCAGGGCAGGAATAGAGATGCAGACGTAGAGAACGGACACATGGACATAGCGGTGGAAGGAGAGGGTCGGATGAATTGGGAGATTAGCAATGACATATATAAACTACCATGCATAAAATAGATAGCTAGTGGGAACATGCTATAAAGCACAGGAAGCTCAGCTTGTTGCTCTGTGGGTGGGGGGGTGGGAGGGAGGTCCATGAGGGTGGGGATATAGGTATACATATAGCTGATTGACTTCATTGTACAGCAGAAACTAACACATTGTAAAGCAATTATTCTCCAATAAAAAAAAATATTTAAGAACAGTGACGCTTCTGCATCCCTATCTCCTATCCCTTTACACCCCATCAGCTTGCATTAAATGGATATGGGGGGTTGTCTGGCTTAATCTTAGGTGGACTGAGAGTTCCCCAAGGATGATTCAACTCATCTTTGCATCTCTAGCAGATGGTTTTGTAGCCAGTGCATAGTGGGTAGTCAATAAATAATGTCTTGAATGGCATCAAAGATGATGCTTTAGTCCAAATAAGCAAACTTCCTCTGCTGCATATTCACTAATCTGTAGTATGGGTGACAAGTACAAGACAAAGGCGACCTGCTCAAGCAATGCCTACTCACCGGTGGGAAGAATTTACAGGGACTTCACATGGTAATCTTCTGTTCCTATTCTGGAGTGTGGTTAATAGACTTACAAGTTTTCTGCCTCCAACGTGCTTCACTAGAAGGAACATCTCACAGAGACTCTGTAGTTCCCCTGGAATCATGGAAGTCCCTCGGAGAGCCACCAGTTAAGTAGTTTAAGGAACATTCCGAGTGGAGTGCCCTTCATGTTAAGGGACATTTGTAAGATGAGTGTCACTCTCCCAGCTGGCGTGGGTGCACAATAATTATCAGAAACAAGTGGAGTTTGGGGTGGGGGCAGTGGGGTTGAACTGTAGAACCCGGTTATTATTTTCTACGACATAAAATCTGAAAAACTTACCTTTAGCTGCTGAAAATAATGAAAGAGGTGAGACCTGAAGACTGAGAAGCAGTTTAGACTTGGGGAACCCAGAGCACACGTGGTGGACATGAAGGGAGGCATTAACAGTGGTCCCGGGAGTCTGAGAAACAACAGCAGCCCCACCAAGGGGAAGCCGCCTCTGGTGGTGATGCTGTCAGAATCTCATGGGAAACTACTTGGGTTTCCCTTCAGCTAAAAGTGAAAGTGGGAAGTGATTTGCTCTCTTACACCCAAACAGAATTACTGATTTTGCTTTTCATACTCATGTCCCTCAAATTCCTAATCTGTGTCCTCTCTCCGCCCTACTTCCCATCCTAAACGAACAAGTACTTAGTAGGATGATTCATTCCCACAGCACTGTTGGGATGACATTTATCCTGGCAGACATGAATCAGTTACAGGGTTTGTTAACAAGGAATGTGGAATGATTTGCGTTTTCCCATCGGGACGTTCGGGATGCAGGTGTTGGGTGTCCAGGCATCCATTTGGGTGTCCACGTGTCCCAAAGGACACACAATAAGGTGGGGGGACAGCACAAAACACAGCATGGGGTACCTGCTCCCATGACCTGCACTAGGCTCACAGGTGAGGAAACAGCCCCAGCCCTGACCCAGTGAGGCCTCACCCCACAGCCAGGGCACCACCGGGTGGGTTTTAAGGACTTGGCTCTTCAGATGTAGCATCTTTGGGCCGTGGACACTCCAGCAGACTGAAGTCAGGCCCTTCCCATGCGGTTGGGTCCAGGAAGCTCGATTACACACCCCAAAAATATGACCCCAGAAAGGGCCAATAGGGGATGTTCTCACCACCTTGGAAAAGCCCATCAGGAGCTCAGGTGAGCTGAGTCTGAGCTGCCGGTGTTGGAGCCCCAAGGAGGACAAAAAGTCGAAACATCAGGAGCCGTCAGGACTTGAACCTCTGATTGTGACAGCACATGCAAGAGGCTGCCCCAGAGAACATGCCGACCACCGCACCTCCCAGCTTTCCATTTTCCCTCCAGGAATGGCGGGCCAGCCCAGCACCACATGGACCGGCACAGATGGGGGCATCATCTCACTGCCAAGTCAGCCTTGAACAAAATGTGCCTGTACTTTCATGGACCCTTGTTGGGGGCTGGGGGAGGAGAGGAGAAGGAACCAGGAGTGGAGAATTGCTGAGTGCTGAGTCAGGGTGGGGAACTGTCCTCAAGGCCCAGGGCCAGCCAGGGGGCCGAGACGGCGACTGCAGCTCCCTCAGAGACCACAGGGCACTGGCTCTGCCGACTCTGGTATGGGAAGGGAGAGCCCGTGAGGCCTGCCAGGAAAAGTCTCGCAACTGCCCATGGTCAGCTGAGAAATCAAAAATGGGACTTCAGGGCTTCCCTGGTGGCGCAGTGGTTGAGAGTCCGCCTGCCGATGCAAGGGACGCGGGTTCGTGCCCCGGTCCGGGAAGATCCCACATGCCGCGGAGTGGCTGGGCCCGTGAGCCATGGCCACTGAGCCTGCACGTCTGGAGTCTGCGCTCCACAACGGGAGGGGCCACAGCAGTGAGAGGCCCGCGTACCACAAAAAAAAAAAAAAAAAAATGGGACTTCAACCAGGACCGGACTCTGCAATCAGTGGCCAAAATTGATATGATTACACTTACAAAGTAAAGAAATGAAAAAGTGAGAGGAAATGTGAATGTAAAATATCAAAGTAAAGAATAGGATTTTTTTTGCATTTGAGTACAATGGAACAAATTCAGACCTTCTCTCTCTCTTTCTGGCTCTCCATATATATGTATATATGTAATATACACATACATACTACACATATGTACGTATGTATACTGCATACAGGTATTTACTACCTGTATATTAAATATATGAGAGCACTACCTCATTACATATATGCATATGTGTGATGTATATATATTATGTGTATGCCTGTATATTGTCATTGCATATGTACACATATGCATGTATATTTATGTGTACATTTATATCTATATATTTAGAATTTGTGAAAAATACGATGTGAAAAGACACACAGAGCCATGAGAGGGTCCCCAACCCCCTTGCCTTTCTCTCTTACCTCCTTTCCTTTTTCCCACTCTCTGTTCCCCCCGAACTAGGACTAACTGACACATCACAAGTCTTGCAGGAGGCGTTCTCAAAGATATGTCTCTGAAGTTATCAGGATGGCATCAGCGTCAGCGATCAGAGAAAGAGCCAGGAAAGAGAATAATATCCAACCATTCAAGCCACAAGATCAGCTCAGGATGAAAATCGCTACCTGAGCCAAACCACAAGGTCGCTTACTCTTTGCTTCTCCTTGTATCCCGCATCCACTCAGGAAGGTGCCTGGCGCTCAGGTGCTCCTCAGTGGGCTTCAGCTGAATAAAAACTTTAAGCTCTATTTGGCTTATCTAAGCCATTTTCTTTTGACATGCTTGTCTTAAAAGGGACCCAGGATTTTTTTGCGGTGGGTGTGGTAAGATGCACGGACATGGGACTGACTGTCTTGAAAGAAGTTGTTACACTCACAGGTCCCCAGAAGCAGGAGGCACAATGCCGTGAAGGGCCACAGGGGAAAGCACCAGAGCAGGGGGAGGGAGCAGGGGAGAACACGAGCAGGAGCCTTTATTGTAGTTTTTGAGAAAAAAATAAAAATAAAAATGGGCGAAGCAAGGAAGCAGGCATAGGATTAACTAGCTTGAATAATTTGGGCCGGCTCCAGGATACAGGGGCGTCCCTAGTTGTCTGCTAACTGCCCTGGGGTGGTTAAGGCAGAGGATTATTGCCTCGTGTAGGGTAAAATCCAGACGGGGAAAATAGTTAGGAGTATGTGCTCTGGATTGGGTAATTTACATATTAAAAGAATGCTCACAGTGGAGTAATTTGCTATCTATGAGAATTAGCCAGCCCTGGGAGAGGCAGCCTCTACCAGCCAGCAAGGTCCCCAAGATGTAGAAGCATCATAAAAAAACTTAATGAGTAATACAACTAAAAAAGAAAGTATTTGAAGCTCAAAGAGGAAATAATAGGAAAACATCATTAAATTCTTCTTGGAGGATATGATATTCAAGCTGAGGCTTAAAGATTGAGCAGGCATCTAAGAAAGCAAACAGTGGAAGGGAAAAGAATTCCAGATTCAGGGAACAGCTTCTCGGATTTCCCTGTGGTAGACTGGAGCAGGGTAGAGAGGGTCTGTGGAAGGGACACAAGCTGATACCTCCTGGGGGCTTTCACCAAGTGAATGTTCCCACCATGTTTTGCTTGCTTATATTTTTATGTCATTTTTTTGCTTGTTTATAAATATTTGATTGAAATATAAAGTACATGCTGAAAAATGAGCAGATCACAGGTGTGCAGCTGGATGAACTTTTACACGGTGACCTTGCCCATGTGACCACCACCCACGTCAAGAGATTCAACATGGTCAGCACTCCAAAAGGTGCCCAGGTGTCCCTGCCATGCCTTACCTTCCCTAAAGATAACCATTTATCTGCCTCTAGCTCACAGATTTGTTTTACCTGCATTCTTTTTATTAGTATAAAGTGACTCATGCCCCCTGTATACTTCTGCATCTGATGGTTGTCATCCAGTTTATGTTCCTGCTTGGGTCAGTGCTTTCCTCTCGTACTTTGCCATATCTAATTACATCTGTGAGCATACCCCAGCTTATCCAATCTACTGTTGTTGGACTTGAGAGTTGTTTCCAGTTTTTAGCTACTGTAAACAACGCTGTTATGAACATTCCTTTATATGTCTTTTGGCACATATATTCTCATTTCTGTGGAGTTTATTTATCCCTGTAGTTCAGATGTTTCTGGCTCATGGGGCCTGTGCGGGTAGATGCTTTACCTACATTAGGAAGATGCTGCCTAAGGACCAGTGTTCAGAATTCTTGGAACAATTTTCATTCCACCACCTTGGTGTCGGAGGAAAGTTCTCCTTTAAGTATTAATAACACTTAATACTGTCTTATTCATTTATTTGTAATTTCAGCCATTTCAGGGGTAGTGTGGTGTATCACATTGTGGGTTTATGTTCCATTTCCCAGATGATCTTCTTATTAGTTTAGTGGTTGTTTAGATATCATCACCCACTACACTTTATAAAGTGCCTTTTCAAGGCTTGTGACCATTTTTTAAAAATTGGGTTATTGACCTTTTGCTTATTTTGTAGATGTCTTTATACATCCCGGATATAAGTTTTGCAAACATCTCCCTCCTTGTGACTTCTTTTTCTATGCTCTCACCAGTGTCTCTTGGAGAACAAAATTTCTTAATCTTAATGTAGTACAATTTATTGGTCTTTTATGTAATGATCAGTGCTTTTAGTGTCCTGCTTAAGAAACTTACCTATCTCAAGATGTTAGAAAATGAACAAAAAATTAAACTCCCATAAATGGAAGAAGAAAATAATAAAAATAAGAACATAAATCAACAGAATAGAAAATGCTATTTAGAAGAACAATAAAATTAAATTTCTAGCAAGAATATTAAGAAACAGAAAGAGAGAATATACAAGTACCAATATTAGTAAACGTAAAAGTGATGGCTATACAGACTCTACACACATTAAAGTGATAAAGATATGTTAACAAATTTATAAATTTGAAATGTTTCAAAACTTGAAAATTTAGATAAAATGGAAAAGTTATTAGAGAAAATATTGCCAAGGCCAACACAATATGGAAAATCTTAATAATTACATATTTATTAAAGGGAACCATCACCATACCTATAAATATTTTATTTAAATTTTTTAAAAAGATAAGGGTTAAAGAGGAAGAATTAAGCTGTCATTTCATTATTAAAAGATAATATGCTTTTAAAAGGAAATCTAAAATAATCTACAGATAAAAAATATTAAAAATGATAAATTTAGCAAGTCTGGTGGATACTACACCAGCAAAAATGAATAGAAAATAAAAATTTTTAAATATTTCTTATGTCAAAAACATCAAAAGATAAGACCTCCACATAGAAAACTAAAAAATTACTACTGAAAAAAATTAAAGAAAACCTAAATAAATAGTAAGCTATGCCTTCTTTTGGGGTTAGAAGACTCAGTATAGTATGGTGTCAACTCTCCTCTAAAATAATCTAAGAATTTTATGTAGTTCCAGTTAAAATCAAATAAATATATCTTTTTTTACTTGTTTACCCTGCTGAAATTTTGACTGGGATTGTGTGAACATTATAGAGCAGTTTGGAGAGAATTAGGATCCTAACAATATTGAACTTTCTACTCCATGGATGTAGATTATAACTGAGTTTCTGTTGAGAGCCGGGAGTCAGGAAGGCAGAGACACTTGACCCTGTTCCACAACAGGGAAATCACATCCCCACGGTGCCTCAGATGAAAGGCAGTAGGAATCATTTTGATGGTCAAATGTGTACATGCAGCAGAGGAGAAATCAGAGGAAAAGAACACAAGGCAGTGGGTTCCCTGAGGAGACCCAAAATGAGCCGACATGATGGATGATCAATGGCCTCATCAATGACCACTGGCCAAGCCCAGGAACTGTGGGCTGAGGACCCTCCTAGGGACCGGGCACTGGCCATTACTGCCACCTGAACAGAAGCTTCCTTGGTTAATTGAATGTTCACAGAAGCCCATGATCCCTGCTCTGTTTTCATTAGTTATTCTGAGCCAGAGACCAGGGTCATCAGCAGATTATTCACACAGCAGGTGGAAACAGTGCCTTGACATTGGAAATAGCTGAGTGCAAAATGCCATGCACCTAAAACTCAGAAGAGACTCCCAGGAGGTCACGCTGAAATGAGCAGGTCTTCTAAAGCCAGCACTCTGTTTTACGGAAGAGGAAGGTGTAGCAAGTGAAAGGTTGACTTCTCCAAGGTGACCCGACCCCACAGAGGGGTGGGACCCAGGACAAAAGACCAGGTCCCAGATCCCCAGGGCACCAGCATCCATCCTTCCCTCCCTCTTTGCCAGCCTTAGGCCTCAGAATCCTGGGGTGGTGCAGGATTTCCTGTACCAACTGTGTATTTTCTTTGCACTGAATTACGCACACACACACACACACACACACACTATATTTTTCAAGTATGTAGATGTTACTGTGATTAATAAAATATAAAATTATTTCAAGCTGTTACTGAATTCGTGTCTTTTATCATAATGTATTTCCACAATTAGTGTTTATTAAAAGTACAACCATCTCATGAATTCTCACCAAACTGGTGAAATTACAAAAGAGATCCTACCGGAAGCATTCAGAAACCACAGCCCTCCTCTTACACTTTCTAACTTCCTATTCTGAAATAAACAAGACTGAGGTGAAAAGCAAGAATTTTCAAGAATCTCTTCCTTTTCTGTCTTAGATGATAAGAATGGCTCTGTGGGTGTTGTTCACTAGCCCACCTATACGGTAAACAGGGCACACCCTACATTTCTTCTTGAAAGGTAGCAATTGCTAAATTAACTTGTAACCACTAGTGTTGCATCTGTGAATGATGTACAGGACAAAGTAAGCATTCCATTAAGGATAAAATTTGAAACTCCAAACTACTCATATTCTTTTTCAAATCACAAATTACTTTGAATGCATCTTTAAAATAGAACAAAGGAGCAAATTCATGGGTGTTTTAGTTATTTGCCACTTAAAATCTACAGGACTGTCTTCGACTATAGACAGAAGGATTGCATGTGTCCACCTAGAAGATCTTTCTTTTCAACAGAGAAAATTTAGCCCAATTGCAGCACAGAATGTCCTCGGATTGTGCAGTCTTAGATGGTGGATGTGTATCCTAGCTGAGACCATCGGAGGACAGGTTTACAATTGGGAATATAACATTTAAATCAGCCAAGAACCACAGCCTGAGAATCTGCTGTGTTTCTTAAACAGAACTTACAGTGCTTCCGAAGTCAGGCCAAGCAGACAAAGGATGCAGCAATTCGTTCATGTTGCTGAACAAACAGTGTTGAGCTATTAGGTGGACTAATAATTATGTAAAATCCCAAGAATTTCTGTAGAATCTGTTGTTCCCTGACAGACCCTGTACTTGTGCAAATTTGACTTTATAAAACCTAAATGCAGGCTTTGTATTTATTTTAAGGCATCAGATTCACGAGGGAAACAGACTCAGGGATGGGGCATGTGTGCAGTGGTTTACCGGGGATCATACCTGGGGTGGGGGGAGGCGGGCCGATGCAGGACTGTGCACCGGGAGGTGAACTGAGATTGCCACGGTTACGGTGGACTCAGCTGATCCCACGGGGAGCTCAGGAGCTGGGATGGGCTTGCACAGAAGTCCCTCTGCCTACTGATCATAAACGAGGGGCCCACTGGTGACCCTCAAAGCATGTTCCTGCCACGAGGCTCGACAGCAGCTGAGTCAAGGACCAAGAGCAAGCCAAGCACAGCCCACAGGAATGACCTGTAAGGGCTTCCCTGGTGGCGCAGTGGTTGAGAATCCGCCTACCGATGCAGGGGACGCGGGTTCGTGCCCCGGTCCGGGAAGATCCCACATGCCGCGGAGCAACGAAGCCCGTGCGCCACAACTACTGAGCCTGCGTGCCTAGAGCCCGTGCTCTGCCACAAGAGAAGCCACCGCTCTTCTCACCGCAATCAGAAGCTCGTGCACACTGCAATGAAGAGTAGCCCCTGCTCGCCGCAACTGGAGAAAGCCCACGGCCAGCAACGAAGACCCAACACAACCAAAAATAAGTAAATAAATTTATTCATTTTTTAAAAAATGAATAGCTGAATGTGACCTGCTTTTATTCTTAAATCATAATCTCAGAACTAATAGTGGAAGCAATTTATTATAAGGACCAGCCATGTTAGCCAACTGTGGATCGTAAGTAAAAAGTCTATTGTGCTCCCTTACACAGACTATATTCGATAGCAGGGCTTCGTAAAAAACAAAACGAAACAAAACAAAACTTTAAATATACCAACAGAGGAACAGCAGCTACAAACTGCTGACCCTCCGAATAAGGAGGGAAACATGGGGTATAAAAGCACAGTAAAGTCAGTTAGCTGCTTTCAATCAAAGAAGAAAAGATAGGATTTAGAATTGCAGCATGTAAAATGAAGTTAATAATCCACACTTTTCCACAATTTATAAACCCTTTCTGAATTTGCAGGATCATGACCAAGTCTATCTGGGTCCCAGTTGTTTAAGGAAATTAAACCACAGCAGAAAAGTGTTGTATCTTTGTTTAAAGGAGGAGATGAGAGTCATTAACTGAGGCAGTGGGGAAGGAAGACACTTTGCCTGATCTCCCACCTTCCAACTATGGTGGACACTTGGTCTTGACTTTCCACAGAATGTCCAATGTCCTCTTGTTTCTATCCCAAGACATACACCCTGGCCATCAACCATTCCTGTGCTCCCATCAGGGTCACCTCAGTGGCTCTGGACTCCTGACTCCATTCTCCTCCCTCCCCAGGGAGCCCACCGCTGCATCCTTCCACTTCTCTGTGCCCCTGACTCATTACTCATAGCACAGTCGAGAAGAAGATATATAGGCATCTGAGTTTGCTGGAAAGGGCTCAAACTCTCACTCTATCACTTTCTACCCATCAGACCTCTCAGATAGGTTCATCTGCAAAACAAGAGCTAAGCTGATCGTGCCAACCTTGGAGGGCTTTTGTCATGATTAAATGAGACTGTATGAAGATGTTTAGCACATAGCAAGTGTTTAACAAAGAGGCCCCTCACCTCAGCTCAGTATTTTGTGTTAGTGACCCACTGTGACTCAGTGTCCTGGTTGACCAATTTCTCAAATGGACAAAAGGAAAAAGCCCTTCAGACAGCTTGGCTACCATCTCTCTGTCTTCTGAGCTTCTTTTGAGATACTAAAGGAGATTTTGAGATAAAATCCAACTATGTTTGTACAAGTCACATTGTTAAATATAGACACCCGAACTCTGATTCTACAGTATGAAAGTCAGAATATGTAAGCACCAGAAAAAAATGTACAGACCATTTGCACCAATATCCTTGTTTCCCAGCTAGCAAGAGGCACTCTTAGATTAAACTGGTACCATGTTTCTCAGTCCATTTGGCTGGGAGGGTGCTATAACATATGATCTCAGGCCGAGTGGCTATGAAGAACAGACACGTATTTCTCACGGTTCTGGAGGCTGGAAGTCTGAGATCAGGGCCCCAGCATGGTCTGGTGAAGTGAGAGCCTGCTTCTGGGTGGAGACTTCTTGCTGTGTGCCCACATGGTGGGAAGGGCAGACACTATGTGCCCACATAGTGTCTTTTCTTAAAAGGGGAGCAACCCCACTCATGAGGGCTCTGTCCACGTGACCTAATCACCTCACAAAAGCCCCACCTCCTGATACTATCACATTGGGGTCAGGGGTTCAGCATAGGAATTTGGGGGAGACACAGACATGTAGTCCATTTCACCGTTGGCTAGACAAGTGCTGGACATACATGATCTCATTTAGCTCTCACAGCAACTCTAAAAGGTGAGGATTATCCCCAATCTATGTGCAGTGAAACTGTGCGGGATCATGCCACCAGTCAGCAGCAAAGCCAAGACCGAGGGTGGTCCCGGCTTTTTCCGCCTTATTGCACCGAACCCTTCACGCCTCCTGTAAGCTCCAGACAGAGCTGCCATCATCATTATTTTCCAGGGCTGGAAACTGAGTGCCTAATCTTGCCTGGAGCTTCTGTTCGTCTAAAAGAGGATCAAGTGAGAATGTGGGGCTGATCCCATGCAGATCTGCTGCAAATCATGCAGCTCAGACTGCAAAACAAACAGGCCTAGATGCACACATGCATACATACATAGGTAAGTTGCTGTCTCATGCGAGCCTGTGTAGGCACCTGATACTGCAGAATACACTTTGGGCAAGATAGTCTTATAATGTTGTTCTTGGTGGGTTTGGTTCTCTACAGAATCCTCCTCTCAGCCAATATCAGGGACCTCGGATTGACATCCTCTTTAACAGCAAGTGCAGTTTCAGAAGAAAGAGGTCAACCTAAGGAAGAGCCAGGGAGAAGGAAAGAAAGGATGCCACAAGCCCAATCAGCTGAGCCAGCCTTGGGGTCCAAGGGGTGAAAAGGTCACAAACTTCCCCTTAGAGCTGGAAGAGGTTTGAGAACTTTTATCTATCTGAGAAATAATGGTTTCAGCGTATCATTCTCTTAGTAGCCTGAGAAACACAAGAGAATGAAGAAATAAGCTTAGTCGACATGGAGAAACTTGACAGGCTGTGAGAGCCCTGTGGGTCTCTTACTGGTTCCTTACTAAGCAGGAAAAAAGCCGATTTCCGGAGTGCAGACGAATGCAGCACAGGTCAGAATGCCTACATCCTGGAAAGTCAAATGCGACTGGCTTTAACAAAGAGGCCTGCATGGATTGATGTATTAAAACTACTCCCCATGGGTAGACTTCCCTGCCTCGTATGCATCCTGGAAATCGATGGGCACTCTACATGGCTCACCAGGCTGTCTTTGGGCATAATTAATTAATCAGGGCATTAAGCTCTTGAAATGAAATCTACTTTTCATTACTTGTGTTCTTAATAAATAATGACTCCAGGGTATTTGACACTTGCAAGAGTTTTAAGGTCACTGTATTTTATAGAATATGAAGAAACTGATTTCATGTTTTTGATGTTCTCATTTTATACTAATTTTCAAACAATGTGCTCAAATTACATGATAAAACTGAAAAGTTAACATTCTGTTAATTTAGTTGTGACTTCACGGCTCAGGCTTATGCTTCAGAGTATTCACCATGGTTACAGAATTTAAGAAGTAATATTAGAAATCTCCTTTTTAAAACTTTGTACTAGGAATTCAGTGAGATGTTGAGAAGAAAGGTAATTTATACACATTTTATGTAGCCTCTGAGTTTCATTCAGGTGTGACTATCATCAACTCTAAATTTTGTGCCCCCACATACACACACACACACCCGCATTGCCCCTTTTCTAAGCTTCTGGCCCTGAGGGCATGTTTCTGTTTTTTATTCCTCCCTCCCGCACCTTCTGAATACGATTGTTCCTTTCTTTGTGATATCTTTCCCATAACTCTCCCTAGTCTCACAAACTATTTTGCCATAATTTACCTAACTATGCAAGTTCAAAAGTGCAACCAATTTCAAGCAGGAAAAATAAAAATAAATCCACATGAAGACAGATTATAAGGAAACTTCAAAAACCCAAAGGACAGTAAAATCCTAAAAGCAGCCAGAAAAAAAACACATCTGTATATATGCGTGTGTGTGTGTGTGCATGTGTCTGTGTGTGCAGAAAGACAGAGTTGAAGACAGTCTTTCAGAGGAATGAGAATGACAGTTGACTTCTTGCTAACAGCCTTGGTAGCCAGAAGACACAAAACTGACCTCTTCAATGAGGGGAGAAATAATTCTATACCCCATTAAATATATCTTTCAAGAAGAAGGACTAAACAAACATTCCTTGTAACAAAAGGTGAGACCACTGGGAACAGCAGCCTAAAGGAAATTCTTAAGACTATAGGCCGGGCTTCCCTGGTGGCGCAGTGGTTGAGAGTCCGCCTGCCGATGCAGGGGACACGGGTTCGTGCCCCGGTCCGGGAGGATCCCACATGCCGCGGAGCGGTTGGGCCCGTGAGCCATGGCCGCGGAGCCTGTGCTCCGCAACGGGAGAGGCCACAACAGTGAGAGGCCCGCATACTGCAAAAAAAAAAAAGACTATAGGCCAAAGAGAGAAAGACTTATCCCAGGAAGAGGCTGGAAATGCAAGAAGAAAATAAGGGCAAATACAGTGGAAATAGATGTATAATCTACATAAAATTTACTGTATAAAAACAAGGTCTCCTGAGGATTAAAAAACTTTAAAAACAACAATCGTAAATTAAACAGGAGAGGATAAAAAAGTTCAAGTGTTGTAATTTCCTTACACTGTTCTAAAAGAGAATAAAAGTAAAGAATTGTTTTAAAAGTGGTAAGTTAAGTAGGCATGGTACAATTTCTAGGATAAGTATTAAAAGAACAAAAACAAAATGCATGACTTTTAAGCCAGTACTGAGGAAAAATTGATTAAAAACAAAACAAAACAAAACTCTGTTAGAGTCAAAAAAGGAGAGAAAAATACACAGAACATATGGGGAAAGTCCAAATCACAAGGTAAGATGGTACATTTAAACCCCAATACACCAGTAAATGTATTATATATAAAAAGAATTTTTCCATACTAAAGAGCTAAAAAGTACCCTTGAAAGAAAAACTCTAGGTCCAAGTGTCTTGTCACATGATTTTTTCTCTAATATAAAAAAATTACATGCATATAAATTCATTTGGAGAAGAGAAAATATGTCATTTTCTGAGACTAATATAACATTAGTGTAAAATCTGACAAGAATTGTAGGTGATAGGAAATTACAAATCAATCTCTCTCAAACGTGCAAAAAGCCTAAACAGAATATGAACAAATTGAATCCAGTGAAAAGTATAATTATCATGAATAAATTAGGTTTAGCTCCACAGTGCAAGGCTGGTTTGATTGTGGAAAATCAATGTAATCCAACGCAGTAACAGAAAAAATGAAGAAAGTTACAAATGTAGAAACAGCATTTGATAAAGTTTTTCATGATAAAATGATAAATTGCCTAATAAACTAGAAATAGAAGAGATATTTCTCAGTATAGTAAGTTCCTCTACCAAAAAAATCTATAGCAAACATAGTTAGTGGTTAAAAAGTTAAAATCTTTTGTTTTGAGATCAGAAACAGGAAAAGGATGCTTTATATCACAAATTTCTTTCCACTTTGTACTGGAGGGCCCAGCCATCAGGGTAAGGCAAGAATAACAAAGAAAGGAAAAATATAAGAACTGAAAATGGAGATGATATGAATTTTATATATAGAAATGAATTCATAAAATTCATCAGAATTAAAAGGAAAATTTAGCAAAATTGAAAGTTTATAAAAGCTCAACATATAAAAATGAATTTCATTTCTACATACCAATTATGAAAGGCTACTAGAGGAACTTGAATATCCAAGTCACTCTTGAAGAAGATTTAGGAATGGAAAAACTGTTTACCACATCTGAAGCATTATTATAACATATGATAACCAAGGCAGTACGATACTGGTTCATGAAGAGACTAGGTGGAACAAAATAGGGCCTGGAAACAAATCTGTACATACGTGAGCTCTTAACATAAGCCCACGGTGACACTCAAGACCAGTGGAGGTGTCCTTTTGATAAATGTTGAGATACTTATCTATATGGAAAAACATATATGAAATCAGAGCCGTACCTCATACACCATATATCAAAAATTTATTTTCAGTAGGATAAATGTCATAACTGTGAAAGGAAAATTCTAAAGCATGTAAATAATTACATAGAGAAACATCTTCATGACTTTGGGACAGAGCTTTCTTTAATGAGACCAAAAAAACCAGAAATCATAGGTTTGACTACATTATATTTGAGCACTTATGTTTACTAAAAGACATGATACAGAGAGTGAAAAGAGAGGTCCAGTCATTCCCTAGGTTTCCTGTTTGCTGGCTTAGCTGGTTGTTGTTGGCACCAAAAGCTGAGATAAGAACTAGAGGATGAGGAGGAAGAGGAGGACAAGTTGAAACTGTCGGATTTGGTTAGAACACATTAAATTGGAGGTGCCAGGAGATGCCCAAGTAGGACCTAAACTTTCAAGGGGAAGAGTTTGTGCATGGGAGCCCCAGTGCCTTTGGAGAACAAGCTTTCCCAAAGTTGTTATTCTTCACCATCTTCTCCTCTGTGATGTCCCCACACAGGTGTAGCTTTCACTACACCTGCAGAAAGGTGACTCTTAGATCACTTCTCCTGCCTAGAAAGCTACCCATCTCTCACCACTCACCCCATGCATCTGCTTATTGGACCTTTAGCTCCTGGAACACACAATAATTGTCCCACCCAAACCATCCCTCCTCATGCCTTCATTTTTCATCACGTTTCTAATCATGCAGACACAAAACTCTCAACTCATTTTTTTATTCTTTCCTCTCTTTCTCCCCTCCCTGCATAGCCAGTCAATTGCCTAGTCAGCCTAGCCTTGGGAAGTGTTCTCTGTATGGTTAAGTCAGCATTTCTGTCCCTTTCTTTCTCTTTCCACTGTCCACCCTCTGCATTGCCACTCATTCACCATCTCACTCCTGGATTCCCATGTGATACTCCTGACCATCTCTCTGCCTCGGTCCATCCATTACCAGACCATTTCCCCCATGAGTATATCACTTCAGGGCTCAGAAATGATCAAGAGCAGCCATGGCCCGGAGCAAACACTGGGGGGTCTGGCTGCACCACTCCACACACCTGACCCCCTCATACGTGTCTGTGTTGTCATCAGTCATTACTGGTTGCTGTTCCTTCCTCTTCCTACCTGTGTACCTCCTCTCAGGTAGCCTCTCCTGAATGTTCTCCTTCATATCTGGTTTCTTAAATTCTATTTATTTTTTCATCATCTCACTTAAATGTGACTTGCACTTGAACCACCCAAGCTAAAGCCAGCCCTCATCTGAAATGCTAGACCTTGTGATCTCTCCTTACAAAACTGGTTTTCCAGTGATTTGGTTGCAGTTTTCTGTGAATGATTTAATCTTGACACACTAGATAATGAGCTGTCTGTGGTCAGAGACATGAGGTCATGTTACTTTGTAGCCTTAGTGGGATTTAACAAGGTATTTTCCTCAAAAAAGATGACAAATAATTATTTAGTGAAGAGGTGATAGGAAATTTTCACTATTTTCATACTTTTCACTATTTTCTCATACCAAAACATTCACTTAATCTGGAATGGTAAATTGTTCTAAAGATTCAACGCCACCTGCTTCTCCAGGAGAAAAAGAGTAACTATGTTATAAATTCCTCTGTACATCACATTGGACACAGAGACATGATTAAATGTGCCCAGTTTTAAAAGCTTTCTTATTCTAGATTCCTACATCTTGCACATGTACACCTCACTAACAAGCATACGTTTTCCCCTAGATAATTAAAGGTTTCCAGAAATTATCCAAGAAAACTCAACCTCCTCCCAATATGTAGCGAGAAGACCAAAAGTGAGACAGTTTTTGCCAAAGAAATTGCTAAGTCCACCAAGAAAGTATGATATACATTGGTTTCTGAGATAATTAATCTTTCAGTCTTCTCTGGTTGAGGATAATGCCTACTTTTTAAATTAGGAAATAAAACATTATTTGGTACAATGGAGAAGAGAAGGAGAAGAGGAAGGGGAGGTCAAGAAGAACAAGGACGAGAAGAAGAATGAGAAGGAGAAGGAGGGGAAGAGGAAGAGGAAGAGGAAAGGAAAGAAGCTGTGAAACATGAGCACACTACATCGGATTTTACCTTCTCTCTTCCTTCTTTGGAAGCAAAATGTTTGCTGCAGTAGAGCAGTCTTTGCAATGACAGATTCCTGGGATGGCCATGTTTAATTATCTGAACAATCAAGATGGGGAGATGATTAAAAAGCAAACAGAAAGTCAGAGATCATCCAGAACACTCGTTGCTGCCATTCATTCTGATTTGGTCACATCTTAGCTTGTCCCCCAGCAACACTCAACCAGAACACTCGTTGCTGCCATTCATTCTGATTTGGTCACATCTTAGCTTGTCACCCAGCAACACTCAACCAGACCCTTTTCTGTCCTGTGGGGTCTGTGAATCAGTTCACCAGAAGGTACTTCTTGCCCAGTGGAAAAAAACAGGTATAGACACCAGGATTCTCACATGTTTGAGGTCCTCTTGTCTACCCCCAAAGGAGGGTCCCATGTGTACCCACTTTTATTTCCAGAAGTTAGAGCATATCTGGATCAGTTTGAGATTTCAGGCTGTCCTACTAGGGTAGGCAACTCAACCGTGTCTGAGGCCTCTAGAATACTTAATGTGGATTTGGGGTCAATGTCTCCAGGACAGGACAACTTCAGGGCCTCTCACTGTCCCGAGTTCTCAACATGCTGTGCTCCCTGGTCATCTGGAGTGGGCCATGCCTTCAAATCCTGCTGGGCCACCTCCCAATATAAAGAGTCACTAGGCTGGACTGTCCATGGCTTCCTCTAGGGCCTTTTCACCTTAACCTGCTTTATAGCATTTATCCACCTCATGGTGGTCCCCATGGCTCCCCATCATTCACCTGAATTCCTGTTTGCAGCCTCCTAAGGACACATGTCTGATGGTGAATACAGCTGCGTTAGTGCTGATCTCTGCTTCCCCCCTTTAAGTCATCCAGCTCCTAGACCGGTGTGGTCCAACACTGTGGGAGGACCCTCTCTGTCCTGATTCCAGCCTCAGTGCCAAGTATCTGGCATCTTTGTCACCGTTGTGTCAACCCAGCTCAAGAAGCAGGCAGTCCTGACTCCATGAATGCCCATCTGTGACCAGTAACACTCAGCAGAATAGAACTGTCAGGCAGTTACTCTCACAAAGCTCTTGCGTCATTTCTTTTCAGTAAAGAAAAACACAAGTGTTGGGGAGTCTGTCAGTATTAAATCCGTGCTGGGTGCACAATACCAAGCCCAGACTTTGCAAAGGAGTTAAAAGAGGTCTTTAAGACATTGTATCCTCATAGAACCTTAAAATCAAGTTAGAATAAGTAAGATTTATGTTAACATTTCAAGTGTTTATCCAGGGCCAATGACAGGCATTATGTGAACATATAAGCAAGGGAGGTCTGGCAGATAGATACACAGCTAAACCCACACTGTATGATTTGCAGTAAATTCTGTGAATCAAACAATGTGCTAGAAATGTTCAGAGGCACTGTTATTCGACCAGGGTCCAAGTCTGCACCAGGCGGGAAGATAAAACCATCACCACCCTTCTTTGTAATCTGTAAAGGTTTAACTGAGAAAAGAGTGTGTAGGACCTAAGGTGATTAAGAATGGCTCAGGGCTGGATGGGGGTCTTGAGCCCATGAGCGGATTAATTCACACAGGGGTGCGCTCAGATCTCACAAAATCACCCTAGTTTAGGTGAAAAGCACGAGCTTTGACCTAACGCCAAATTCTCGGCAGAATTGAGGCAGCAAAATTGCTCCCCAAGGGGAAAAATTGACTGCTGGAGGAAAAGAAATCTTATATATTGCAATGGTGTGTAAACCTTCAAAGCTCTATGCTACTTGACAAAAATCTGTTCCTTAATATTTAATTTATCTCATTAAATTAAATTAGAATTTTCTCCTTAGTGGAATGATACTGAAAACAACTTCAGAAACACTGACCTAAGACTTTTGATTAAAGTTGACCAAAACTTTCATCAAAATTAAAAACTTATGAGTAAAATTAAAAAAAAAATTATGTGTATCAAAGAACACTGTCAAGGAAGTAATAAGACAATCTAGAGAATAGGGGATATATTTGCAAATCATGTATCTGATATGAATCTTGTATCTAAAATATAAGCAGACCTCAGAGATATTATGGGTTCAGTTCCAGATCACTGCAATAAGGTGAATATCACAATAAAGCTAGTCACACAAGTTTTATGGTTTCCCAGTGCATATAAAAATTATGTTTACACTACAGTTTAAGTGTACAATAGCATTATGTCTAAAAAATAATGTACATACCTTAATTTAAAACTACTTTATTGCTAAAATTGCTAACCCTCACCTGACAACATGGGGTTGCCACACCCTTCAATTTGTAAAAACCACAATATCTATGAAGCACAATAAAGTGAAGAGCAATGAAATGAGGTCTGCCTGTATATAAAGAACATTTTTAAACTCCACAGTAAAAAAGATAAATAGTCCAATTAAAATATGGGCAAACTATTTGAATAGACATTTTCCCAAAGAACATATAGAAGTGGGCAACAAGTACACAAAAAAGATGTTCCAACATCATTAGTAGTTACCACAGTGACATACCACTTCACACTCCCTTAGGTTGGCTATAATCTGAAAAGGAGAAAATAACAAGAGTTGGCAAGGATGTGGAAAAATAGGAACCCTCGTAATTTCTGCTAAGAGTATAAAACGGTGTACCCACTGTGGAAAGGCCCTCTAAAGTTTACCATAAAATTACCATATAACCTAGGAATTCCACTCCTAGGTAAATACCTAAGAGAATTGAAAACATATGTTCACACAAAATTTGTATACATAAGTTCAAAGCAGTATTACTCATAACAAACCAACAGTTTCCACCAAGGAGTGGAAACAACCCAAATGTCCATCAGTTGATTGCATGGATAAACAAAATGTGGTAGATCCATAAGATGGAATATTATTCAACCATAAAAAGAAATGAAGGTTAGAAGCTAAAAAATATTATAATAAATGAAAAATGCCAGACACCAAGGGTTATATATTGTATGATTGCACTTATACAAAATGCCCAGAACAGGTAAATCTGTAGAGTAGATTGGTGGGTGCCAGGGACTAGGGAAGGAGGGAATGACTGCTAGGGGTACAGGGTTTCTTTCTGGAGTGGTGAAAATGTTCTGGAATTAAATAGAGGTTATGGTTGCACCACCTTGTGAATATACTAAAAACCACTAAAATGATGATCTCAAGTGCTGAATTTTATGATACGTGCATTATATATTAATTTTAAAAAATTGACCAAAGTGTTTTTCCTGGACAAACCTATAAGATACAGGTTTGCATCCTATTTAAGATGCAGAGGGAAAAGTGGGGCCATGATCTTCTTAGCTCTTGGACCGATGTAAAGAAGTGATGTCAGCCTGGTTATAGCATCCCCAGGTCACCTCTTCCCAGATGCCACACCATCCTAGACCTGGCAACCCTTCCATGAAAACAAACAAAATAATCTCAAGTGAAAGAAGCACTTGGCCAGGTAGGATGTCATTTCTCTCATCTAATTGCACAAAGCTCAGTGATTAAGCCACTGGTTGCTCCCATCTCCTCCATTAAGCAAGCATGACAATGCCTGGTAACTGCTGAGAAGATTAATCGCTGAGCAGGTCTGGTGATATTACTGATGAATGCCTATGAAATCAGAGAAGAGAAGAACTCAGATTTATATGAGGATTAGGCAAGAAAAGCAAGCAGTGGCAGTATTTACTCTCTGCCCACCCTTAACAAAGGTTCAATAAGTGAAGTTCTATCTTCCATTATATTGCTCCGAAACAAGAAATATTAGGACAAGAAAAGTACCATCAGAAAGTGATAGCCATCAAGAGCCCAGGAGGAATTCTTTGCTAATAACAACCTCTGTGGCAGAGACTTTGAGGCATTACACGAACTGAATTTACAGCCTCCGTCCTCAAAAGATTAGAGAGAGATTATTCCTAATATAATCAGCAGCCAACCCCTCTAGAATCAGAGAACTCCACATTTGCTACTTCAAAAGGGATTCTGAGAATGGGTCTGTGACACCGTTTTTTGTTTTTTGTTTTTTTTTTTTAGTGGAGTTAAAATATTTGCTTTGTTTCAGTTGGGCTGCTGACCTCATTACCGAGTTACTTCAAAGTGTGTGCCTTGGTGGTCTGACTGGTGGCAACAGGGAGGGTGAACTGAACTGACCCTGGTGCTGGAAGTGGGGCAGGAAGGAGCTGGAAATACAGGTGAAAATCTAAGGGTTGCTGGCGGACTTCATCTGGAACGGGAGGTGGGGAGGTCTGGGCTGGGGTCACCTCCCCAGTAGCCGTGTCAGCCCCGGGGGCTCGGTGTCAGCCATCCCTGAGGCCTCGCACACTGAGAACAGGGCAGCTTTTGACCTCTGGGGCGGTGCCTGCCCTCCTGCCCAGCACCACCAGTTTCCCCAGGGAGACTTTGTGGAGGGCATCTCCAGCCCCTCTTGGCGTGTGTCCTAAGACCTCCAGGCATGATCATTTGCAGGTCCCCCCTGAGACCTGCCTCTAGGCTTCATCATTCCATTGCTGCGTATTCACCCCCGTCCTCCCAGTCCCCGTCTCCCTTCTTCAGGCCACATGCCATCTCCCCCCTTCCCTGTCCCCTCACTTCCTTTTGTTCCAGCCTCACCGGCAGGAGGGGACAGCTGGTCACCCTCCTCAGCATAACGGCCCCTTTTATTCTTGAAAATGGATATTACATCACTTGACGAAATCATCCGATTCCACCTTTTCCTCAGATTCACAGCTCTGCAAGCGCTAAAGCAGAGTCACTGCCCTCAGCAGGACCCCCTCCCTGAGCTTCCCCGTGCACTCCGTTTGTGCACTCTCTGGCGGGACGCCTCTATTTATCGGCCTCTCATTAAGGGAACGAGTATAATGATTGAGCCAAGCCTTTCTGTCTGCATTTTAACACCGATTTGTCACTAATTGCCCTTGCCTCTTCCCTTTAAAGGGGCTGCTGCCTCCTTAGCTTCCCAGCAGACGTCCCTTCACCACTAATGAGCTGGCTCTTCCTGCTAATTAATCTCCACCTGCTCCCTCCCTCCCAGCTGACTCTTGGCCTGAGAGATGCTGGTGGGGTCCCTACAGATGCACAGCAGCTGTCGCCACACCCAGGGGAATCAGCTGGCTGCCACACTGAGCGTTGGAGATAGAACAATAGTTAGAGGGCACCGGAGGGAAACTCCCAGCTTCAAACCTTCCCCCCGCCACCCCGGCTCCACCGCCAAACCTCCTAAAAGAGAAGGAAAGTGAAAGGTCAGCAAGAACTATCCACTCATATTTCAAAAGCAGCTTAAAAATAATAATAGATTTGCAACAGTTATAAGGCTTGGGAAAAAAAAGTCTAGATTCTTTTCACAGTCATTTGAATGACTTCTCCTGGTATTATCGAGAGAGTGTGTGCCATCAACTCTCAAATCCTCTCCCCGCCAGCAGGACTATCTGAGATGCTGCCTAGTTCATTCCCCCGCATTATGCACTGAGGACCACACAGCCTCTCTCTGATTATCCTGCATCTTGTTCAGGACGCTTTCCATCACACATTCCCTACAAAAGGAGCCTCTTTGTACTCAGTCAATATTGATATCCTGCCTTATAGACTAATGCTTTCCCCAGTGAGGTACTGTTCTATCTCAGGCTCAATGCCTTTTTTCCTGAAGTTTATCTAAATCTATGTAATGACATAAAGTGGGTGTCTTTAGATACCCCACACTCTTCAGCCTTCAGAAGCACCTTCCCCGCCTTTTCTCTGTTTTCTTAATGCCCGAAAAGAGCCGCAGCTTGGTGAGTTCTGTTGGCATCTATTTTTCCAAAGACTTGAGTATAGCAAGTCATTCCTTCATGAAGTTTTCTGCTCAGGGCTTTCCTACTTGTTCAGACGTGGTCACCGGAATGATACATCCATCATTCACAAGAACACAGCCAGGTGGTAAGTTCTCCTAGTGAGTGGTGGTTAATTTGGGTTGATTTTTGTGCATTCTTTTGCTTTTCTGAAACCAAAGGCATTGACTGGCAATAAACTAGCCAGGGGTGAGGGGCTTTCTCTGGACTGAAGGCTGAAAGAGTGTAACTGACCCAAGATGAGATGGTACTGGATGGTCCACACTCCAACCGATTAGCCGGCATCCAGCCTTGCTTTGTCTCAGATTCTGGGAAAGGTGTTATAATTAGATTTTCCCATCCTTGCTGTAATGTAAGGGTCAATTATCTTGCATATGCCCGGCCATGGTTGCGCCATCCTTATTGCAGGTTTAATCCACATGCCGAGAAATTACATGGGGATCAAATGCACACCGGCCTTAGGGAATGACTCCGGATTGTTCTCAGTGGTTGGATGTCATCTGAAAATGAGTGCTGATTTACACGAATTTACATCTAAAATGCAAATCACAGTGTTCCCCAGTGGGGAGTAGAAGGAAAGGTGAAGGCAGCCAGCTTCCTCCTTTATCTCAAAAGCGCAAGTCCCATCGGTCTTTAGAGTGGAAACCCCCAAAGATGTTTCCATCGGCAGCTCCATACACAAAATGTAAAACACCCGGTTATGTGAACACAGGCCCCTTTATGCTCCCTGGCGACAGTCCTGAGCCTGGCGTCGTCCATCTGCACTTGATTTACAGGCAGGCGTTGCCCCTTAGCCACCACGTGTTAACAACACAGAAGACAGAAGCAGTGCTGGGGGGATGGGCGGCGGGGGCGCTTCCTTTTCAAAGAAAACCATGACTAGGGAGCAAATGGTAACAGTTGGCCGGGTCATCTGGTCACTCCCAGGAGTGGATCAGGATAAGCCAGTTTGGGTGTCTAGTTCAACATTCACACAGCAGCCTAGGAATAGACTACGGTGTCTGGAATCAGAACTGACATTAAAGGTGAGGGATGGGCGCGTGTGTGAACACGCGTGTGCGTGTGTACTGCACGTGAGTGTGTGTGAGAATGTGAGTGTGCAAGTGGGTGTGTGCACACTCGCGTCTGTGTGCGTGTGCATGTGGGTGGGTGTGCACAAGCACTTGTGATCAAAGTCTTCTGTATCTTAAGTGACACGTTGAACTTACGGCAAGTGAAAAGAAAATCTAGTTGTAAAAAAAAATTTTTTTTTTTTTTTTTTTTTAAGTTAAAGAAAATAGCCCACGTACATGACGTGTAACAGGTTGTATTCAGTACCTCCCGTCTCGGGCTCATTTCTCCAGGCCCTCCAAGCGAGGAACACAGGATCACGAGGGAATTCTGCTGAGCCTTGCTGGGCTACACAGGAAGCAGAAAGCAAGCGTGCTACGGTGACTTTATTATTGCGGCAGACAGAGAGGAGGTGGGTGCGCCTTATTAATTAGGCGCCATTTCTTCTTCCACTTGGATTTAATATTTAGACTGAAAATCAATACCTGACCTTGAAAGACTGTGTGCGGGCTTGTTCTCAGGGGCTGAAGACTTACACACGGAGGAGCGTGCAGATACAGCTCAGGCTGGAGGTCTCGGTGAACTGGCCGGGCACCCATGCCACGTGAGGGAGGGGACCTGCCACCCCTTCTCTCCAGACGCAAGGAGCAAGGAGCAGCATCCCTCTGGTGGGCTCTGGTCCCCAGAAATGGGTATCGTCCTGTGGACCCACCAGGAGCTGTGGGAACAGAAGGATTGTCTTTCTCAAGTTGTCCTCTCTCTGCAGAGAGTCTACCCAGGGGTCTCCAGAGCTGTGACACCAAGAGTTCTTCCTGCTTCGCCCAAATGTCAGAGATAGCTGCCCTCTGAGAGCACAAGAAATCAGATGTTTGGGACGCATGTGTGCAGAAAAAAAGATGGATGACTTGCGGCAAAATGTAGCTTTTTTATGTTATAGCATTTCCACAACTTTCTAGCTGGAACTTCTGTTACTAAAAAGTAAACTCATGGCCTGAAAAATATCTATGTTCTGCGACTGTAAGTTACTGTAATCATAGCACATCTTTCTTCCCCCGTGTTCTGGGATGCCAGCTTGACCCGGTCCTCACCTGCACTTCGGCCCTCAGCATCTTCGAGAACCAGCTCTCTATCTGGTGAGTGCCTTTTCTCTGGGAGCAAAAGTCTCCATACTTTCTGCTCAGCCTGCTGGAGCCCACAGCCCTGCTCTGAGCCTGGAGGGACCCAACAGGCAACCACACCCCAGTGGGGCAAGGCCCATGGGCTCTGTGACCACATCAGGGCAGAAGGCGTCCTCCTGAGCAGGCCGGGGGACCCCTGGTAGGGGGCGGGAGGGGGGGTCCATCCAGAGTCACCCAAGACCGCCAAGAAACGTTCGACTGAGGGGCAAGAGGTTAGCCGATTCATGACGGCCCTTTTACGGTCATTACTTTGAAGTGTGGGTCTTGACCTTTCTCTTGTCTTTTAAAATGTGTCTTTATCATTTCTGAAATTACAAAATGAACGGGTCTGGATATTCTGAGTGAAATAAGATAAAGAAGAGCTGCTTTCCCCCTTGCCTTCCTGCTCCCGCCTGGTCTCGGGGGCCACCAACCCCACAGCCTGTGTACAGTGGATGTACAGACATATGGGGAAGGGGTGTTTCCTGTTGCCAAAATATGCTGGTATTACGCACATTAGCCCACGCCTTGCTTTGTTCATTGATAGGGACGCCCCTTCGGTCAGTGGACAGAGAAGGCGCTGGAGAGCAACCTAACACTGTCTCTACAAGACGGCTTCAAGGACTCACAGGTGTAGTTTACATAAGTTGGATTGTACTAGTACGCTGATTTAAAGGGCAGTCTTTTTCTTTCTCCCTTTCCCTTCTTTTCCTATTCTTCTCATTCTCCCCCTCCACAGTACGGAAGCCCTTGCCCTACCCCCCTCCTGAAGAATCAGGTTGCAACACTGCATTCTGAGTAAGACAGTCACGCGAACACACAGAAAATACGCACTACTTGTTTACAGAAATAAAAACATACCGTACAAGCTTCCCTGCAGCTCACCTCCCTTCCTCCACAGTACTTTGTAGAAATCTTCCCAGTCTATCTCAGGTAGCTTCTAATGCATTCTTTTCAGTAACCACAGACTAATTTATGCAGTGGATACCTCCTAAGTTATCTAACCATTCAGCAATTACCCTACTGACAGGCAACTGGATGGATATCAGTTTTGCCACCTCGAAATAATATGTTGGTCCACACGTGCCTGCAGGACTCCTGTGTTCCCATCTGTGAAATGGGCTCCCAAGAGGGAGATTCTGGGGAGACAGATACCGTTTTGTCAACTGTAACAGCCCTCACCAAAGGAGGGTGCATTTCACACCCACCAGAAAGGCCCTTTCTCAGTCTCTCTCTGCACCTTCCCTAGCAGTGGGTCCCTGGTTCTTTGCTAATTTTTGCCTGCCAGGTGTGTGTAAAGCGATAGTTGTTTTTTAAGTTAATTTGCATTCCCCTGAGGTTGGTGAATCGGATCTTTTCATATGTTTATGAATCATTTAGATTTGCTCCCCTCTGGATTTGTGATTCAAATCTTCACCCATTTGTCTTTTGAGCTGTTTGATTTATAAAGCTCTTTATGCTTTTTTAATGCAGTGAATTGCTAAACCCAGAAGCTTCAATGGGAGGGCTTACATCTCAGCTCTGCCTCTTAGGAGCTGAACTGCCTGCTCCTACCTCAATTTCCTCACCTTAAGATTCGGGATAGAAATCCTATCTCACAGGGATATAGAAAGACATGTTAGAGAGATAAAAATATTCACGACCCGGGTGTGGTTTAACTCAAACCATCATTTCTATTTATTCAGTATATGATATCTGAGGATTTACAAACTTTTTTTATGTCATAAAAAGATTTACTTATTTTTTGTTGTTGTTTTTTCCTTTTTTTTATTGGAGTATAGTTGATTTACAGTGTTGTGTTAGTTTCAGGTGTACAGCTAAATGATTCTGTTTTATATGTATATATATATATATATATATATATATTCTTTTTCAGATTCTTTTCCATTATAGGTTATTACAAGAAATTGAAGATAGCTCCCTATGCTCTACAGTAGGTCTTTGTTGTTTATCTATTTTGTGTAGAGTAGTGTGTATCTGTACTGTATCTGTACAGATAAAGCGAAATATCATCTGATATCACTTATATGTGGAATTTAAATATAATGATACAAATGAACTTATTCACAAGGCGGAAACAAACTCACAGACATAGAAAACAATCATATGGTTACCACAGGGGAAAAGGGGGTGGATACATTTAAAGTGTCTTTATTTTTATTTTAAGGCTTCCATGTTTCCTGACTCTGATAGGGAAGTTCCCATCTCCTCTCAGTCTGTGACACACCTGTCCCAGAGGGTCACAGACCTCTTAACCCAAGAAAGGCAGTTTCCTCCCCTTAAGGCTTAAGTCCCATCCAGTTCCTGCCTGCTTGTGGTCCCACCTATAATTAGTTTTCGTGTTTTGTCCCAAGCTGATCCGTTCCCTGTGGTTGTGTTGGTGGAACCCTGTGCCACCCCTTTGCAGCCAGGGTCCTGGGAGAGGCTGAAGCCCTAAGATCCTAAGGCAGCATCTCATGCAGTGCAGTAACTTTGCTCCTACAATGCAGGCAGGCTTTAGGGAATAAAGGGTATGCAACTGAAGTTAATTTAATTGATAATTTTATTGCTTTAATACTACCAATAACTTCCTCTTGGTTTAAAGTTTTGCTATTAAATAAAATAAGGGGTCACTGTTATATTTTTCAAGCATTTAAATAGAAAATTACATTTTTGCAGTGCTTTCCAATTATTATTAGTTATTCTTTCTAGTATTGGTATGAGATAAGTAGGATGAGAACCCCTGTTTTGCCATAAAATAGAGTACTTAAACACTAATATCAGCAATTGGCCTTTTGGCAATGACTTTGTCTTATCCTTCCTTGGGCATCTTTCTCACTGCCGCTCATACTTTGATCAGTATCAATTTCTGACTAATTATTCTACTTTGTAATTAACTGCTTTGGTACGTTAAAGCAATACAAATTAATGGAGTTTCTCTGTATTTAATTGCTGAATGACTGTTTTCACTGAGATTGCAAATCACTTTGGCAAATATACGTTGTTATGCTTTTATTGCCAGTGACTCAAGAAATTAATGATTTAATTGATTAACTCTAATTAATGACGATAATTGATACTGGCTGCACAGTCTACAGATGAGCAGAAAGCACATCTTTCCATGTCATTGGGTTTCATCATATTCGCTTCTGTACTCAAGGTGGGAAAAAAAATACTAGGCTCCAAAACAAAAGCCACTAATCAGTCATCCTACCAGTGCTGCAGAGTCACTTCTTTTTAGGCTGGATGTATATATCTGTAATCTACACCTATTTGGTATTTAATTCCTCATACTTCAGAAGATAGAGTGAAAACACTTAATAAAATGGCATTTGCGGTCAAGCCCAGGGTCTGGGATTTTAACATCCTCATGGCACTCAAGCAGAGGCTTAGAAAGTGTCTGTTGATCCATAATTGGGATACTGCTAGAGCTCTGGACCATCTTGTCTTGACAACTCTTAACACTCCAATGCCATTTTGGGTGATGCTCTTCCAGACCCAAAACTCTGAACAGTTCTACTTTGGGGCCAAATAGATCCCAAACCGCTAAGTCTGGCATGTGAGACCTTCTGCCACTTTACCTCCGTCTGTCTTTCCAATCCCATCTATTTTACTAGGTATATTTTGTACCTGGGATTCCAGAACTAGTGGTTAACTAGTCTCTCTACCTCCCCACTCCCCCGGGGGCCAAGGCTCAGTTCTGGTCACGTCACTTCACTCTGAGTCAGCCTTTCACATCTCTCCGTATCTGGTCTCAGCTTGCCTCTCCAGGACTTTCTCACTCTTCCACCAGCTCTCTATCTCCACTTTTGGCCGGGGCATGTGATATGCAAAATAGTTTCCATGGTCCTAGGCCCATCCCAGAAGCTAGCCCTCATTAGGCCTTTCCTAGGAAATTCTTCTCTGGCTCTGAGGTCTCCCAGAGCATCTCTGGTAGATGGCATATTACTCATGCAGGCGCCATAATGTGCTGGGCTGCAGTGAACAGCCCAGATCTCACTCCTGTGATGCTAGCAGCTGGCAGCTCTTTCAACAGAGTCCAGCTTTGAGATTTGCTTGTGGCTGAAGACAGCTACCTCACCCAAGATCATGTCCCATTGCCAGGACTTGTCCATGAACAATGACTGGCCAGTGAAGCAGTATCAAGGCCCAGCCCCCTCATCCAAATAGAGGACCACACAAAAGGACGTTCTCAGCTCCAGGGCTGCCCCCGGGATCCACTGAGGCCTTTACTGTGACTACATAACAGCCCAACACCCCTTTCTGCCAAATCCTGCTGCCTTCCTCCCCCTCAGCTGTGGGTCCCAAAAGCACTTCCCAATTAGCTCTCTGCATGCAGAACATCTCCATCTCAGAGTTAGGTCTCTTAGGAAACCTGACCCAGCACACGAAACTCGGAGCAGCCCTTGAGGTCAGAGAACACCTCAAGGTCATTTTTCATCCTACAGAGCAATGATTGCCTTAAATATTGGAAGATTCTATTGATGTCTTTCAAAATGAGTGATTCATTATGTAACGAACAAAGGTGAACTACTTCATGGGGCAGTTTCAGACTGTGCTTCTTCTTCTCACAGATAAACCAAGAAGAGTCAGCGACAGGGTAGAAAGATCAAAAGATCCTAAGTGATGTTTCCGCTTTTCACACGCAGGACTCGGAGTGTTTAGAACTATTACTGATGTCACCATAAAGCAAGGCAGCTTCTTCAAAATATGCAGGTAAGCCAGAAACCTTCATCAAGTGGTACAGCTCATGCACTGACTACTGTATGTTTATCTGCTTTTCCAACTTTATATCTGACAAACAGGCATTCTATAGTTCATTCTTATTTCATCTGGAGAAGCGGAGATGGACTGGATCACAGTGTATTCAAGACTGACTGCGCCGCATAGAGCAGTGCTGGAAAAGACTTGCTGGCTCCAGACTCCTGTTGTGAACTATGATGTCTGCAGGCTGCAAAAGTAGTTGTGGAATGCACCCACATGGACATGCGCCCAGGGGTTCAATGGTCCATGCTACAGATAGCTGTCATCACACAATGAAACTTCTGGGGGACTCACAATTCACAGAAGATGGGAAACATTTAGATAAAAATACCCATCACTCCGCAACCTCAACTACTCCAGGTGCCACAGTCTCCTTCTCCACCAAATGTGCGGGTGGACATCTCAACCAGTGTCTCTTGCCCCAGCAGGACTCAGTGTGCTCTGTTGTAAGAATTTACCAGCTGCCACGTTGAGCACTTTCCAAGGGCCAGGAACGGTGTTGAGTGTTTTACACGCGTCTACCTTGGCTCATTTAATTCTCACCAAAGCCCTGTAAGATTAGTATCATTATCGCTATTTTGCAGATGAGAAAATTGGGGCTTAGAGATAGCCCGTAGTTGACTCAAGTCCCCACTGCCAATAGGTGGGGCAGGGGTGATGCCTGGTTGACACCTGTGTGCTCAGCTACACTGCCTCCTTGCTTATTAAGTTCCCTCCACCCCCAGCGCCCAACGTCAGCAAGACGGTGCATTCCTCGTGGCAGGAAAAGTATCCTATTGGTCATCTCCATAATATCTCCTCCATATCGAGCACCTAAGGCACTGAAGGAAAGGAAGAGGAATAAAGAGTGAAGGGAAGGAAGACAACAAGTGTCCGTGCCTGTGTCCTAGCATATTTCTAAGAGAAAACCCCACTGTGAGTGGATATTATCCATCACCAATGCCCATAATAATACTGTGCAACCAGCCCAAAAATTTAACCTCTCATAACAATAAACATTTACTTAGCTTACACACGGTGGGTCGGTGGATCCCAGATGGGCTCTGTGCATCTCTCATCCTCCTCCTAAGACCAGGGCTGGCCCAGCATGTTCTTCCCACGGCAATGACAGAAGTGCCAGGGAGCAAAGCCCCAAAGCACAGGCACCTTCCGACCCTTTGGCCACATCCTGTCTGCCAATGCTCCAAGAGAAAAGTCAAGGGGTGCCCTAGGCAGGGCAGGGCAGGGCAGCGTACAAGAGATTCTGAATGACGCTCTCACCTCCCAGGAAACTGGAACTGTGTCCTCGCACAATGACAATTGTTGCTGCTCAGCCAGTCCTTCAGAGCATCCCTAGACCCTACTCTGCCTGTGGCACCCAGCATCTTTGCCCAGAGTAGAGTCAATAAGCCACTTTACACAGAGTAGCATGAGGAACACGCACCAGTCGCAAATGCCAAAAAATACTTCAGCCCAAAGCGTAAAATATTTTTTATTATTCATTGCTTTGGATTATCCATGTTTCTGCTCCCCTTTATTTACATGATTAGTCAAGATCTGTTCTAGTTTTGAGTTATCCCTTTGTCCCATTTAAGGCCAGTTCTCATACAAACACTTTGGCTTTGGTCATCCCTAATGAGTCGAAACTCATAAGTGCTGAGGAGACTTATTTATAGTGTCATTTTTCCAGCATCAAAGTCTCCCTATTTTGGCAAGTCTAAAGTATTAATGGTCGACACAGGATAAATACAGAGTAGAAAAATCACTAAGCATATAGTGAATAGCCAGCGATACTTGTGTAGCTTTGTCAGCACAGCGACACTTAAAAAGGTCTCAATGTTGTAAGTTTATATAACAAGAATGTCTATGATAAACCAAGTAAATGAGAGAGGGTAAAATATACCCCAGCTAACTTGGAGCCAGAGCCATAGAGAGTAGTGTTGCAGCTTCCTGCGACTTTCTCGTTGAAATATCATGTGTCACCTGCTAACACCAGCCGGTGCCAATAAGAGAAAGGGAGCCCATTTCTCATAAGAGAAGGAGGCCATGAGCGAGAGCCAGACAGAGAGAAGATAAGTCTCTGACCTAACAGGTACCATCTCGTGAGTTAGTGCAGCAGGGAAACAGAAAGTGCTGGCTGTGCAAATGCAGAGGCTGTGCTGTCTTTAGGGTACACGGTGGGTGGGAGGGGGGTAGGGGAGGCCCCATCACAGAGTGTACCCACTGCAGAGAGAGCCCAGAGGTCCAGACTGGCAGCAGCTCTGTGTGGTCCAGATCACCTGAGAGTCACACCCACTCCCCCCCGCAGTCCAGCCCAGATTCCCTGGAGGGAAGAACAGGTCACCTGGGGTTGGAACTTGGGGCTATGAAGGTTTGGGGAGCTACAGAGAGCTATTTGGGCGTCTCTGAAGTGGAGAGAAGTAAAAGGGGGATTACTGCAACACCATGGCTATCATCAGCAACGTTCAACTTCCTTTAACTTTCCTCTGTCTGAAATGACATTAATTATGTGTTCACTTGGTGGTTCATTTTATTTATGAGGCTTCATTACACAACATTACACAACAGGAAAATGGCTCCGCCCCTCCCCCCACCCCACTCCACCTCCCTCTTCCTTTGAGGACCCTTCTTGGTTTTTCTCTGTTCTGTAACAATGAACCACGGGGTCTCTATGACTATGCGTAGAAAGATGGAAAGATCTAGGGGAGAGTGTGGTCAGACATTCAACTAAAAAACCAGCTGAGAGGGGAAAGGAAAAGCTGCTATGTCTCCCAAGACGGTGAGAAAGTCTGGCTCTGCAGCATCTAAAGCTGTGAACACAGGACAGGCCAACCCTGGCAGATGCAGCTTTAACAGAGGGACACATGACGCTAACAAAATAAATATGGACAAAACCACCAATCATTCCAACTGCCTGGAAGGTAAGAGAAGAGGCCTGAGAAGCAAAGGGGCTGAAAGCAACAGCTCTGTTGACTGTATGCTCACATCTTCTACAACAGAAAGTGCTAAAATAAGAAATAATTAGTCCCGTGGTGCCCATATACCAAGGTTTGAGCCTAAGCAATAAAGAAGATGGATATAGGAGCTCTGGGAGAAACTTATGGGCATATTGTCTTACAAATAAAACGCTATACACATGTGTGTAATTCTAAAGAAAAAGAAAAAGAAACTTGGATGTGGAGAAGAGAAAACATTAGAATCAACTTGATCCTGCAGTGTTTTCAGATGTAAATGCTGGGTAATGAAATCCGATCTCTGTCAGTGTTACGCAGGGGGAGCTTGGGAATCCAGCCCACAGGGTTCTGGGACACGTCCCCTGAGGCGTAGGAGGTACAGCCTCCATGCTGAAGGCACGCTGGGCTCTGCAGCATCCGATCATTTGCAGCTGCTACCCCCAAACTCTTCTAAACAACGTCGACTAAGGCAATTGCTCACCCAGAAACAAAATAGATAAATATAAATTTCAGAACTGGACCGATACAGAGAAGGCTTGATATGGATTAATCTGTGGCATGATAGCCAGAGGGAAATGCTCAGCCTTTATACAGAAAGAGGCACTGCATTTGGAAGAAAAAAACATGGAAAATGCCCAGGCAGGTAAGAGAGTAATGAATTGTGTGGGACCACAGCCCAGCTCTGTTGCCAGAGATGATGAATTCCCTCCTGAGGCAGAGGCAGGAAGACATTTAGAATTAATGTGCAGTAATGGCCCCTTATTGAGTCTTGGTAAGTCTACTTTGAAGTGGTGCGTTCTCCTTTGAATCTCCTGTTATCAAAGGGAGCTTCCAACATTAGTGGAAAGGCCAGTGTCGTGAGAGATTATGTGAAACTTGGATCCCGCTGGAGCAAACGTCTCCAGCAAAAGGCTTGATCATGGGAGAAGATCTGGAGAAGGATGAGAGCAACCACTCTTTCAGAATAAAGGTAATGCGGCCATGAGCCTGCTCTGCTGTCATCAGGACTGAGTTTTAGCTGTGTCTGCACAACAGCGTCTGGCTGACAGTTGGTGGTCTGCATGCAATGAGGTTAGCTCTTCTCAGGGTCCCAGAAAATCAGTCTTAGCACCTGAGTACTTTCTGTGCTATAATGAACTGTCCGGGACAATTGTTCCCAAACCTGTCTGCACAGTGGAATCACCTGAGGAGCTTCAAAAAATGCTGGTATTTGAGTCCCAAACCCAAAGATAGGGATTTTGTTGGCGTGGGGAGTGTCTGGACTTTGGACTTTTCAGAATATTCCCAGGAGATTCCAAGGTATAGAAAAGTTTGGGAACCATCACTCTAGACACACCCTTTCTTTAAAAAAAAATTACTGAGTGCCTCCAGCAGGACATCCCACGAATACACCTGTGGTCGCAGGGGTAGCAGAGAAAGCATCAGGACTAGCAGCAGCCGCAGTAGGATTAGCACCCCTCCCACATACCAGGTGCTCCTCCCAGACCTTCACGTAAGGAATTCCTTGGGGCCTATTTCACAGACTTATCATAGGCTTATTATTAATAACAAGATAAGAAGACCAATTAACAGATGAGAAGACCCAGACAGAGGGACGCTCTGCCACCTGCCAACGATTGCAGTGCCAGGGAGTGGAGGGCAGATGCAAATCCAGCTTGGATGGTGACCCACAGGACATGCTGGAGCCGGCACCCCTGCTTTCTGGAAGGCAGCTCTAGGTCCACTCTCCTTGGCTGCACTCCTCCTGCAGCCACCACTGTCCCTTCCAGTGTGACCCACATCTTGTCCTGGCTTCATTCCATCAGTGCCCCACCCCGCGCCTCCTCTCCATTCTGAGGGTGGCGTGGGCAGCCCTGCTCTCAGGTGAGCACGGGGGACATTGCTCTGGGCAGCCCTGCAGAGACCAGGCAGTTCCCATCCACCATCCCCGTTGCTGGCTTCCCCGGCTGAAGTGTGCCTGGCCCTTGAGGTCTCAGCTCCCTGACCTATGGCCCACGTGTCTCCTGTTCCCACTGGTTGAGACCACCTCTGCCTCCATCTCTGGGTCAAATGTGGGCTGAGTGGCTCTTGTCCTCCAGCCTGTGCCTGGTGGCATCTGGGCAGTGAATGCCCTCTGCACACTGGGCCTGCCTGTCCTCCTCTGGAGCAGAGCACCTGCCCTGACAGGAGCTTCTTTGCTTGTCAGGCTTCCTTTGTTTAACCATAGAATATGAGCTTTTAACCTTTAATTAATTAATATTCAGGAAAGGATTATGCCATTTTGTGGTTTGCACAGCCCATTAGCAAATTGAAATCCAACCTTCCATTTGGTATAACGCACTCTCTGCTTGAAGAAATTTACTTTCTTTGAAGCTTCATCTATTAAGAGACTGAACCTGGAGATGGATTCAGGGTGTGGAACTGCCAAGCTCCCCTCAGCACTGGGGACAGACAGAGCCCGGCTCAGAAAGTCTCAGGTAGCTGGTGGATGGAACCCTGACACGGAAGGTGCAAGGGTGGCCAGGCTGCTTCAGACGTTGCCCTAGGAAAAGAAACTCATTCTGCATCCAAGACTGGATTCCGAACCAGAAAAGACTCTAAAAGGAAGTACTAATTGACTAAAAGAGCAAAGAGTTTGTACTGACATTTCACACCTTCTTCCACTGGAGTGCCATTCCTCCGGTTTTCCAAGGCTTATGGGTAGTATGGATCTCTTACCATCATGGACCTGCCAATGTGAGGGCCTAACCCCACAGCCAGCTGTGTCAGGAGCTGACCCCAACCAACAGCAGTTCAACACCAGCTCTGGGACCCTTGGGCCCTGGAGCCAGACCCCAGGACCTAGCTTTGCCTGCCCTAAGACCTGGCTTCACCAACCAGTGGGCAGGCACCAGCCTCAGGATCTCCTGGACCCCAACTCCACCCACCAGGGAGCCAGCACCAGCCCTGGGGGCCCCCTGGATTCCACAGCCAGCTGCCGTGTGACCCAGCCCCACCAACCAGCGGCAAGCAGCCTCCATACAAGGCAAGGCCTGGCAACCAAATGGACCGGGGCCAACGAAGCCTGCCAGATCACCCACTGTAGCCAACCTGCCACAACAGAAGTATGCATGCTGCCCACATAGGGGGAACCCCTGGAGCATATAACTGTGGTGACAAGAGGGGTGTGTGTTGATGGGACACACAGGGTGTCTCCTATAAAAAGCCACTTCTCCAAGGTCAGAAAACATAACCAACATATTAGATACATAGTAATAAAAACAACAGGTTAGGCAAAATGAGGAAACAGAGAAACGTATTTCAAAAGAAAGAAAAAAGATAAAACCCCAGAAGAATTAAGTGAAATGGAGATAAGCAATCTATGTGAGAATGTGTTCAAAGTAATGATTGTAAAGATGATCAAAGAACTCAAAAAAAGAATAGATGCACAGAGCAAGAAGTTAGAATTTTTTTAACAAAGGGTTAGAAGATATGAAGTATAATCAAACAGATGAAGAATACAATAACTGAAATGAAAAATACACTAGAAGGAATCCATAGTAGACGAAATGATACAGAGGAATGGATCAGCAAGCTGGGAGATGGAGTAGTGGAAAGCACTGATGCTGACCAGAAAAAAAAGAATAAAAAGAAATAAGGACAGATTAAGAGACCTTTGGGACAATATCAAGCATACTAACATTCACATTATAGGGTCCTAGAAGAAGAGAGAGAAGGGAGCAGAGAACATATATGAAGACAAAATAGCTGAAAAATTCCCTAACCTGGGAAAGGAAACAGACATCCAAGTCCAGGAAACAGAGAGTCTCAGATATGATTAACCCAAAGAGGAACACACCAAAACGCACTGTAATTAAAATGGTAAAAATTAAAGATGAAAAGAGAATATTAAAAGCAGCAAAGGAAAAACAACAAGTTACATACAAGGAAACTCTCATAAGGTTATCAGCTGACTTTTCAGCAGAAACTTTGCAGGCCAGAAGGAAGTGATGCAAAATATTCAAAAAAATAAAAAGGAGAAAACTGCAACCAAGAATATATTACTCAGCAAAGGTCTCATCCAGTTTTGATGGAGAAATCAAAAGTTTTACATACAAGAAAAAGCTAAAAGATTTCAGCACCATAAAACCAGCTTTACAAGAAATGTTAAAGGGACTTCTCTTTAAAAAAAAAAGAAAAAGGCCACATTAGAAACACGAAAATTACAAAAGGAAAATGCTCATCAGTAAAGGCAAAAATACAGTAGAGATAGTAATCAATCATGTTCAAAGCCAGTAGGAAGGTAAAAGGCAAAAGTAATAGAATCATCTTCAATCATAATTAGCAGTAAAGGGACCCACAAAACAATTAGAAGTAAAATTTCATGTCAAAAAACAATAATCATGAGGGGAGGAGACTACAAATGCAGGGCTGTGAAAATATGTTTGAAATTAAGAGATCAGCAACTTAAAACAATAACATAGATAGACAGACAAATAGATAGATAGATAGATAGATAGATAGATACCACATGGTAAACACAAACCAAAAATCTATAATAGATACACACACACAAAAGAGAAAGGAATCCAAACATAACACTAAAGATAGTCATCAATCTCAAGGGAAGAGAACAAAAGAAGAAGAACGGAACAAATAAAAACTACAAAAACTATCCCAAAACAGTTAATAATCCAGCAATAAGTACATACATATCAATAATTAATTTAAATGGAATTGGACTAAATGCTCCAATCAAAAGACATAGAGTGACTGAATAGATACAAAATCAAGACCCATATATATGCTGCCTACAACAGACTCAATTCAGATCTAAAGGCACACACAGACTAAAAGTGAGGGGATAGAAAAGGTATTTCATGCAAATAGAAATCAAAAGAAAGTTGGGGTAGCAATACTTATGTCAGGCAAAACAAACATTAAAACAAAGACTGTTTAAAGGGACAAATAAGGACACTACAGAGTGATAAAGGAATCAATCCAAGAAGAAGATATAACAACTGTAAATATATATGCACCCAATATAGAAGCAGCTAAATACATAAAGTAAATATTAACAGATATAATGGGAGAAATTAACAATAACATGTAACAGTAGGGAACTTCAGCCCCCCACTTTCTTCAATGGACAGATCATCTAGACAGAAACTCAATAAGGAGACACTGGCCTTAAATGACACATTAGAACAGATTCACTTAATAGATATGTTTCATCCAAAAGCAGCAGAATATATGTTCTTTTCAAGTACACAGGAAATATTCCCCAGGAGAGATCATATGCTAGGCCACAAAACAAGCCTCAGTAAATTTAAGAAAATTGAAATAATATCAAGCATATTTTCCATTCACAACTCTATGAGACTAGAAATCAACGGCAAGAAAAGAAAACTGCAAAAAATAAGCACATAAAGGCTAAACAATAGGCAACTGAACAACAAATAAATCAATGAAGAAATCAAAGAGGAAGTCCAAAAATACCTGGAGACAAATGAAAATGAAAATACACCAATCAGACTTCCCTGGTGGAGCAGTGAAGACCCAGTGCAGCCAATAATTAATTAATTAATTGATTAATTAATTAATTAATTGAAAGAACATACACCAATCCAAAATCATTGGGATACAGCAAAAGCAGTTCTAGGAGAGAAGTTTATAGTGATAAAAGCTTATCTTAGAAAACAAAACAAAACAAAACAAAAGCTCAGATAAAGAGCCTAACCTTACACCTAGAGCCTGGGAGCCACAACTACTGAGTCCAAGAGCCGCAACTACTGAAGCCCGCAGTCCTAGAGCCCGTGATCTACCACAACAGAAGCCACCGCAATGAGAAGCCTGTGCATCACAATGAAGAGTAGCCCCACCTCGCCGCAACTAGAGGCAGCCCGCGCACAGCAACAAAGACCCAGTGCAGCCAATAATTAATTAATTAATTGATTAATTAATTAATTAATTGAAAGAACATACACCGATCCAAAGTCATTGGGATACAGCAAAAGCAGTTCTAGGAGAGAAGTTTATAGTGATGAAAGCTTATCTTAGAAAACAAAACAAAACAAAACAAAAGCTCAGATAAAGAGCCTAACATTACACCTAAAGGAACTAGAAAAGGAAGAACAAAAAAAATCCAACTAGTAGAAGAAAGGAAATCATAAATATCAGAGATGCAATAGAGACTAAAATAACAATAGAAAAGATCAGTGAAACTAAGAGGAGCTGGTTCTTTGAAAATATTAACAAAGTTGATAAAATTTTAGCCAGACTCATCAAGAGTCTTGGAGAGCCTTGGAGTTTTCTAGAGACTGGAGAGTAAAGAGGCAAAAAAAGAGAGAGCATCCAAATCAATAAAATCAGAAATGAAAAAGAAGTTACTATTGACACCACAGAACTATAAAGGATCATAAGAGATTACTATGAACAACCATATGCCAATAAAATGGACAACCTAGAAGAAATGGACAAATTCCTAGAAACGTACAATCCCCCAAGACTGATCCAGGAAGAAATAGAAGATATGAATAGACTAATTACCTAAAATTGAATCAGTAATTTGAAAACTCCCAAAAAACAAAGGCCCAGGACCAGATGGCTTCACAGGTGAATTCTTCACAGGTGAACCAAACATTTAGAGAAGAGTTAACACCTACTATCAAACTATTTCAAAAAATCGCAGAGAAAGGAATGTTTTTGAACTCATTCTATAAGGCCAGCATCATCCTGGTACCAAAACCAGACATAGCTATCACAAAAAAAGAAAATTATAAGCCAATAACACTCATAAACATAGAAACAAAAATCCTTAACAAAATATTAGCAAACCAAATTCAACAGTTCATTAAAAGGATCATACACCATGGTCAAGTGAGATTTATCCCAGGCATGCAAGGATGGTTTGGTATCTGAAAATCAATCAATGGGATATACCACATTAACAAATTGAAGAATAAAAATCATATAATCATCTCAATAGATGGAGAAAAAGCTTTTGACAAAATTCAACATCCATTTATGATTAAAAAGTCTCCAGAAAGTGGGTATAGAGGGAACATACCTCAACATAATAAAGGCCATATATAATAAGCCCACAACTAACAACATATTCAATGGTGAAAAGCTGAAAACAAAAATCCTTAACAAAATATTAGCAAACCAAATTCAACAGTTCATTAAAAGGATCATACACCATGGTCAAGTGAGATTTATCCCAGGCATGCAAGGATGGTTTGGTATCTGAAAATCAATCAATGGGATATACCACATTAACAAATTGAAGAACAAAAATCATATAATCATCTCAATAGATGGAGAAAAAGCTTTTGACAAAATTCAACATCCATTTATGATTAAAAACTCTCCAGAAAGTTGGTATAGAGGGAACATACCTCAACATAATAAAGGGCATATATAATAAGCCCACAGCTAACAACATATTCAATGGTGAAAAGCTGAAATCATTTCCTCTAAGATCAGAAACAAGACAAGGATGCCCAATCTCACCACTTTTATTCTCCACCACATTTCCCTCCAATGCTCCAGCCCATCCCCAGGGCTCTGGTCCAGGATAGATCAACACAGAGAGCCTTGGAGTTTTCTAGAGACTGGAGAGTAAAGAGGCAAAAGGCTCAAGCTTCAGGTACTGCAACTTGACCAGGGTTAAGTAGCCTTCAGTTGGTTGCACTGACTCTGTATTTCCAAACTGCTGACTTCCAAACAGCCCCTAGGGTCCAGGCCCTGTCCATCAGGGGCCGCAGCTGAGCTGTGCAGCCAAGTGACAGCAGGTGTCCATCCCATGGGAGCACTTAAGGATACAGGCCATAGGGCCAACTTTGTTCTTGCCAGAATTATTCATTTTTCATTCCACTGATACACAGAGAGTAACGGTAGTTTGTATCCTCAAGCTACGCATGTGAGAGGAAACCATTTTTAGTCAACACTTGCAGAGTATCTGGATCAACCCAGGAAGGTCTAAAGTTCAGTCCTTTAAGAAGGATGTTGAAACTTGAAGATGTGTCTGGGTTGTGTGTGCTCATGGGGTGCTTCTGTTATCTCCTGGAATGGTTCCTGGCTTTCCTGTCAGCTGTTGAGAACCACTGTTTCATCTTGACTTCAGAGATGGAAAAGCTGGCCCTGACCTAGAGACACAGTACAGGGACTCAGCAGATGACCTGAGGCTGCCAATCCAGGGGCATACATATGACCAAGGAATATACTGTTATGGCAAACAGCAAAGAACAACCACCTTTGTAAAGAAAAATTACCTTTTTACCTTTGTCAAAAAAATAAATGTAAGACCTTAAGGTAAGTAGATATTTTCCAAAAATGGCCACGACAATATTTCCGGTCCTATGTGCTCTTTCACAACCTCCTGTTTCATGAAGAATTAGAGTCTATTTTCCTTTCTCTGTGTATTTGGGTGTGTTTTCACAAATGTCTCAGAAACTAAAATGTGACAGAAATGGTGTTTGTGACTTCTGGGGCCAGGTCATGAAAGGCCATATGGATTCCACTTGCTTGTCTATCTGTCTGTCTGTCTGTCTCTCCTTCAGGATAAGTGCCTCTGGAGCCCCGAGCACCACCAAGCTTGGCCATGCTAGAAAGGCCATCCGGAGAGACCATCAATGCCTGAAGGGCCCCAGCTGTCAGGGTGCCCCCAGCCCAGGCACCACACATGTGAGAGAAGAAGCTTTCAAGGTGAGCCCCCCCTAACAAGGACTGTCTGACTGCAATTTTATGAGATACCACAAGCCAGAAATTCCCAGCTGAACCACTCCTGAATTCCTGACCACAGAAACCAAGGCCATCATTATTTTACCATTACGTCGTGGGTGATTTTACCACCCAAGGGTAGATAATGAACACAAGGCAGATGTGCACACTCTTGGCTGATTCGTCATTTGTTTAGGGAAAGACTGGAGACTTCCTTCCTGCTTCCCAGCACTACCTTTCCCCACCTGACTCACAGAAGCAGGCCATTCCCCCAAAATAAGTTCTCCACTGCGCAATAAAAGTTTTAAAAATACAAATATGTGGACATGGAGTTCAGAGGCCACAACGCGCTTGTGACTCTGCAGCACGGACATCCTGTTGCTGGCACAGGGGGCTCGCCCCCGACCTGGCGGGCCAGCGGACTCATCGTAGGCAGAGGTCAACAAAGCACATCCCCCTGGGAGCCCAGTGCTGTGAGCTGTCTGGTGCAGGACTGTGGGGACAGAGGGAAGCTGGGGCGGAAACTGTCACAGGATTGCTGAGGAGAAAGATTCAGCATTATCAGGGAATAGGTGAGTTTTATGCACGCAGTTTTGCATCCAGTGTGATCATGGTATGATGCTGAGCACGCATGGACCCTAACCTGCTTTCCTTTCATGAAACCTCACAACTACTCTACAAATCAGTAGCAAGTATGGCTGTTCCTGTTTCCCAGCTAAAAGTCATGGAATAAGGAGTGACTTGGTGCAACAGAGTTCCTTAACCTGCAAATGCGTTCGTGATGCACCGAGACATATTATCTGTGGTGGGTCAGTTATTATTGTAATGGAACCTTCAACTTAGTAATGAAAAGGTTATGCTATACAAAATGCTTTGGGCTTTCCAAGAGAGACACTAAAATGGGTTGCAATGCTCTATGGGCTCAGTGGAAACAGCTGAAACAAGGTGACAGCTTTCATAAAGCTCAGACACACGTAGTGAGGGGAACAGGTTGAATTGTTGAGTAAGAAGTTTAGTTATTTAAGAGCTCAGTGCCTTCCCCATGACACCACTACAAAGAAAAGCCATTTTACCTTTTTAATAAAATGGACCCAATCATCTTAGGTGACTTGGAACTCAAAAATAAGAAAAGGTGATCAAGTCTTTGTCTCTCCTCTTCCTACTGAGACATGAATAAAATGAGAGTAAAATGATTACCAGAAAGAGAGAAAAGAAAAGAACAAAAGAGAAGGACGGAGGAATAAACTCACAATGGCAAAGATAACAGAAAGAGACTCATCAACAAACGAGAAATTTCAACACATTCCAGGAAGCTTAAAAAGTGATAAATCTGAAAAAAAAAATGCCCTGAAATTCACAAAAACAGGATAGAGCCGAGAATAAGCATAATAACAGTTCTAATGACAATGATTGCAATGACTGTAATATCAGCTAATATGCATTGAGTGGGGATCATGTGCTAAGCCCAGTAGTAAACCTCGGACAGATATTTTCACATCCAGTGTTCACAACAACCCTTAAAGGTCGGTGGGTTATTATCTTCATTTGTCATTGAGGAGATGGAGGCACAGAGAGCTTACAGAACTTGTCCAAGGTCAGGGGGCTAGTAAACATAGAAGCCAGGATGCGTACCCAGGAAGTCTGGCTTCCAATTTCATGCCATATCACATATCTTAGATCATATCTCATATATCATGTCCCAAAAGGGGATAAGCTGTCATGCACAGAACCTAAGAGAAGCTCTAGACTCAGAGATGGCGAGGATTATGGGTGGGTGTGAAAGGGGAATGAAAAACAGGGTTGGAAAGTAGAGGAATTGAAAGCATAATCATGAAATATCTGCCTGAGTTGCCCCTCAAACTCTGCTCCTCATCCCCAGATTTTGGTGAACACAGAGCTCCAACATTCCGGACTCCTCCAGGCAAAGTAGGTATGATAGATGCATAGGGAGATGGATGGACAGGTCAACAGATGAATGAATGGAAGGATGGATGGATGGATGGATGGATGGATGGGTGGATGGGTGGAGGATGGATGAAGGATGAGTGGGTGGATGGATGGGTACATGGATGGATGGGTTGATGGATGGATGGATAGACAAACAGATGAATTAAACCCTTTCCTCAAATCCAGCCATACATGCATTTACTCGAAAGTAAGCCCTGTCAGTCAAGCCCCCCCACACACATACACAGAACTCTCCAGAAGTTTTCATATTCAGGGGCCAGATTTCCACACCCAACAGCAGACGAAACTTCCACCAGCTATCATGATACATACTCATCCTGCCATCCTTGAAATAACTAGACTGCAAGGCTCATGAGACACATGAAGAAAATCACCATCAGAAAGAAAAGGGACAGACTCTGGTAATTGACAGTTCAACTGACCTTTGGGGGGAGGTGTGGAGGATGTGATATTTCAGAGGAGATCCCCGCCAAATAAAGCACCTCCTGATTGGATTCCTCAGAGTGATCTGGAAAAGGATTGCATCCATCAAATATATTGTCATGACTTTCTCCCCCCGACCGCTTCCTTCAGGCCAATGTTTCAATGTCACCATATTATCAGGGCTCTTCCCGCCTACAGTCTATGAAACAGCCACCCCTCCTCGTCCTCCCCCATCGACCCTGGTGCTCCCCACCTACGTCACCTGCACGTCTGCTCCCTCAGAGCTCAGCACCGGGCGCAGCCCAAGTATCACCTTACTTGTTCACTTCCCGTGGGTCCCCCACATACCACGTCTCCACGAGAGCAGGGGATTTGCCGGACTGGCAAGTCTGAAACCTTTAGGGCAGGCCAGCAGGCTGGAGACCCAGGAGAGAGCAGATGCTGCAGCTGAAATCCAAAGGTAGTCTGGAGCAGATCCTCTCTCCCTCGGGAGACACCAGGCTTTTCTCTTAAGCTGATTGGACCAGGCCCACCCACAGCATGGAGGGTCATCTGCTTCATCAAAGTCTACCGATTTAAATGTTAATCTCATCTAAAAAATACCTTCACAGTGACATCTAGGTTAGTTTTTGACCAAATATCTGGGTGTCCTGGCCTAGCCAAGGTGATACATAAACACTAACAGTGTTCAAGGATCTCAGGAAAGAGGCACCAACCAGCGGTCAAAGAAGTGGGGTGATGTGAAGATCCAAATCCCAAAGGGCCCTTTGTGCCTTACAAGGCAGAGACTAAGGGGGACACTCACAAGAGCAGTTTCTGGAAGCTTTGAAGTCCTACCACAGACACAGACAAAATCTAGACCCAAATGACAGTCTATTGACTCTCCCTATGAAGAGCATGTCACCTGTCCCTTCCCCTCCACGCCCCTGTCACCACTGCAGTTCAGACCCCTGACCTCTTCCTGCACTGAACATCCTCAGCATCCCCTGAGCTCCAGGCTCTCTGGACTTCAGTCCCCCTTCCCTTTGCCTGTCTCCCTGTTGCCAGAAGGAAGCCTCCACGTCCTCCACAGCCCCATCCCCCGCTCCCAGTACCATCACATTGCCACTTTCTTCACAGCATCCTCCAGGCTGAAATGCCTCCCTCCTTCCTCCCCGTCCAGGCCCCCGGATGCCTGCAGCCCACACAGGCTGTGTCACCACACTAAACATTTCCTCGCATGCCATAGCATGTTCTGATCTATTGCTGCACGCCCGTTAACTTGTCCTCCACGCTAATGAAGATGGTGTTAGTGCCATACACGTGCCAGTCATCCGATTCACTGTCGGAGCAAAAGCAGTAGAAAAGACTAACTATTGCATCTTGGTCATGGTGTCTTCTAGAACCCATGTTTATGTTTATTTGTGTCAATATATTAGATGAATGTATATTTCTATTTTAATTACAGGTTTCACCTCTAATTTCTGCACTTTTTATAGCCATACTCAGATGCTATTTGGATATTACTGAACAAGTAAATTCCCTACAACTATATGATATATTTAAGTATTTTTAGATGATTAGAAAACATACAGTACCTAAGGAGGCAAAAGTGGAAGGAAAAATACAGACAGCCCAATTTAGAGCAGGCTGGCTGGGTCCGGCCATCAGACTGCAAGGAGACGGCTGTGTGAGTCTCAGAGTGAATCCGAAGATCCCAAATGTCAGCCTCATAATTCCCCCATTAGTGCAAGCTGAAAGGACTCTCAGTGGTCCCCGATCGTGTGTCTTACATCCAGGAATTTGACAGTAGTTGGTTTCTCCCAACATCTCTAATGAGCAGCTCTGGGAGAGGGTAAAAGAAAATCCTGATAATTCTCACCATCACCTCCAGTGCTTTTAATCAGTGCTAAGAAGCCTGCTGCCAAAATGGGCACTAATTACACATCCCTCAGAAACAGGATTGGGTTTGCTGCAGCCCTGAGCCAACGAGGCTGTAAACAAGCATATTGCTTCCTTCTGTGCAGAAAGAATACCTGTCTTTGTGGTCAAACAAAGCCAGGGAGCACGAGGGGCCCCTGGAGGAGGAGGAGGAGGAGGAGGAGGAG
>NC_041221.1:20627817-20668379 GCF_002837175.3 Physeter macrocephalus
AGGAGGAGGGGGAGGAGGGTGAGGAGGAGGAAGAGGAGGGGGAGGGGGAGGATGAAGGAGAGGAGGAGGAGGAGGAGGGAGGAGGAGGAGGGAGGAGGAGGAGGAGGAGGAGGAGGAGGGAGGAGGAGGCCTCTGATGGAGGCAGCAGAAGCTGAGTCAGCAGAGGACTGCAGTGCAGCTCCTCGGGGGATTCTCACCACCGATCCAGGCCGCCCCCAGTCACCAGGACCCAAGCCAACACCACGCCAGTGTCTTCCTGGGGTCCCGCTCCATCCGCTTAGTGCCTCAGCCTCACAAACTGCTAGAACTTTTCTCTGCCATGAACCTAAATCCCTCGTTCCTGTGTCAGCGGCCCCTGCACCTTCTGGCTTGGCTGCACAGAGGCCTTGCATCCCCAGAAGCCCCTCGGGGGATCTTCGAGGCTGGCAAGGCCGCTCGACCCAGGCGCAGGGGTGCCAACTAGAAGACACGTCTGCCAACCTACCTTGAGCCTTTGTGCTTTGCGTTCAGCCACACTAAACACAGGACTGAAAGAAGGCATCTTCTTAATCTGTCTCTCATTTCAGTCCAACCCCCCATTGGGCCTATTTATAATCTACCCATTAATTATCTTAGGGATCGAGTCTGATCACAACTGCTTATTGAGATAAAAGACAGACTCCTCGCTGAGATGTTCAAATGTCCTCTAAAAGGAACCCCAGCATCATGTCCAGTTCCTTCATATTATGGACCAAATGGTGCTCCCGAAATCCATACATTGAAGCCCTTACCCCAGTACCGCAGGATGTGACTGTATTTGGAGATGCATCCTTTCAAGAGGAAAGCTGGTTAAAGTGAGGTCATTGGGGCGGGCACTGATCGAATGTGGCCAGCGTCCTTATAAGAGGAGGAGATCAGGACACAGAGACCAGGGCCAGGAGCACACGGAGAGAGGAGCTGTGGGGAGGCAGCAAGGGGACAGCCACCTACACACCAAGGACAGAGGCCTTGGGAGAAGCCAGCCTCGCCCACACCTTGAGCTTGGACTTGCAGCCCCCAGGTCTGCTGTTGACACTGCCCGGGCAGACGAAGGTGTCCCTTCCCTGCACACCCAAAGCCTAGCCCATCACTTCCAGGTGGTCCCTAGGCTCCTTCCTCTTTTCGCCCCTTCTCAAACCATTCTTCCCACTGGAGGGCCCTCTTTCTACTGCCCTCGTAACCCTACCTGCTAGAACCTTTGTCCCCAAAGTGTGTCATTACTTGCCACTTCTTCATGTTGTCCGACCCTCCCAGGAGGTGTCTCACTCCCCTGCAGGACGCCTTCACAACCTGGGAGCATCTCATGGGAATGCATTCCTGGAAGAAACGTATTCCACTCATTCACTCATGTGACTGGCGTTCACGAAGCCTGCATCTCAGGCTCAGTTCAAGTCTCGGCTTAAAGCTACAAGTTATTGGATCACTTGGTTCACGTGCCCCTCAGTTCTCCCACTCGGATCCTACGTCTCTCACTCCATTCTACGCTCGCTCGCCCAGGTAGGTGTGCACATCACCAGCGACTATCTTTTTCATCATCCGGGGCCCCTTCTTCTGAGGGCAGCGTCCCCTCGAGGGGCTCCTCCTCCTGCCACTTTCCGGCACGGTTCCCGCAGGACTGGCCATGTTTGTGGGTGCCCGTGCCCCCATGCTGGCGCCAATAAATTACTATTCTCAGTTCCCTGATTCAGGACCCGAGGTCAGGTCCAATGGCCTCACTCCGCGGCTAAAATTGTAAGATGTGCAGCCCAGGTGCTCTCATTCATCAGGATGGAAACAGGCAGAAGCTCGGAGAGAGCAGGAGGAGAAGTGGGGAGGGGAGGGGGGAGGGGGAGAAACAAGCCCACGGGGAGGAGCAGACCAGAGGGGCTGGAAGAGGAGGGCCCGAGAGGGCCCGACACTTGGCTCTCCATCCTCCGAGCTCCTGCTTCATTTCTGCTTCTCTCATTGCTCCTCGGGCAGCTGAGACCTCCCAGTGACTCACTCTTTGTTGTGAGCTAGTCATGTTGTGTTTCTATCGCTTTTAGCCAAAAGAGTCCCTTCCTATGACAAGACACTCGATGTATTCTCTAAATCGGATTGAATTGCAGTTGTCTCAGATAAGTGCTGTTTCTACAAATTTCAAAATAATGAAATGCAGTTGTGTTGCTTCCACATCCACACCCCTGCTGGCCGGAGGTCCCGGCATACCTGTCCCAGAGGTGGCATCCGCGAAGCCTGATGCCTCGCTGTTTATATACAAACGGTGTGGCCCTAAGACACTTGGAAATCTGTGAATAAATATTCCAGTCATTCGATTCACAGCCTCAAATTGTTTAGCAGCACTGCCTGGATGGATGATGCAAAGTGAGGTTTCAGCCCCGAGCCACGTTACTGTAGGTGTGGAATTGGAGGGGGGCGGGGCAGCTCCCACAAGAATGCCGCTTATTCCACGTACCTCTTCCATTTCCTACTCAGTCAGCCTGGAGCAGGCTTCCTTTCCGACTGGCTATGTTGCAGAGGACTGGGAAAATCAATGAGTTCCTGCCTGAAAAACATCTCAGAGCTTCTAATGAAAGGTGGGAAATAAATACATGTTGCTCTTCACATTTTGAATGGAGGAAGGATGGATTCAAGAAACAAACTCTCCCTCCTCCCCTAAAATCGGGAGTGGTTTCCCCAAAGCTACCATTGTGGGGAGAGTACAGGGGACTGCGGGTGAGGAAAAGGGACTAGGGCAAATCACTACAGACTTGGGGGATGTCACAGCAGGCTGCATCCCCTGCTTCTGGCCAGATGCCAGTCCACTAAAAGCAAAGAGTAAAGATGTATTCCTCTGCTTGCATTATATCCGCACATAAAATTTGGTCCTGTAACCACAGACCAGTGCCAAAATCTGTTTAGTTCATTTAAATTTTTGTTATTTATTTTAATTAAGCACTAGCAGAATGCCATTTGCCCTGGCATATTGAATACCTTTGTAATTAACAGCACCAAGCCAGAGAGATGGGCTTCCTCTACATTCTTTTAATTAACTGAAATAGTTCAAGGACAGAATCAGAATCAGCGAGAATTTCTTTACCGACGCAGAACTAGGGACTAGGCCATTCATTGACAATCACTAACTTTTTTTAAATTCAAGGAATTATCAGAATATATTTCTGATTTTTTAGTCATTGTCAGAAGTAAGAAAGCTTAGCAGTTGTGTTAAATATTTCAAGTAAAAACATCCTCATTCAATATGGAAGAAAAGCAGAAATTCTAATTTGCTTGAATGGGGTAAATGACAGCAATGTTTCAAACAGTTATAAGTCACATGGGTCCTGCTGGCCACGTGAAACCCAAAATGCTGGTCTCGAGTCTATTCTCAAGGCTTCCTACAATTAGGCGAGTGCCCCATCTCTCTTTACTTTGCCATTGTTCCTTTTTCTCTAACATCCCACAAACCCTCCCAACATTTAAAATATTTAAAGGAATTATTTTTCTGTCCATCTATTGAGCTGGAATTCATTCCCCTATGTACGTCAGATGCCATTCCTCATTAGTCCAAAGAGCAGCTCTGGAGTGCCAATGCCACCTCCCAGCCTTTTGGAGACATTAGTGCATCTCCTGCATGACTGGTGGGTACAAGAAAGCCTTGAGTTTGCATTAGCGCTTGGAACCTCAGGGGAGCAGGTGTGTGCCTCTCCCTTCACACACAGCCCCAGCCCGGCTCTGCGGCGTCTCCATTTAGCCCTCAAAGACAGTAGTTACAACCTCACTGAATATTGTCAGCTGCGGCTGAACACAAAGGAATCCGCGCGTTCATCTGCTAAATGCGTCGTCCTCCCTGCTAAAACTGCACAAATGCACATGTGTTCATGCTTACCGTAAGGCGAAGGGGGGGCATCTCAAGCTCCGAAGGGGAGGGGGGGCTTTGATTCACATTCTCTGTGCTACATATAAACTCTTAAGATTCAGCAAAATTTCTTTTTCCATTTGAGGAGTTGAACAACCTCGTCTTTTTCTCCCTCTTAAGCACCTCAACTCCGATCGGAATTTTCACACATGCGAACTGCCAAGTGAAATCCCTTCGATATGAAATTCCTCAGCCGTCAAAAGAAAGGAGAATCGTTTGCCGTGCTAAGGAAATGAAATACATTTTAGATTGGATAACCTCATGGATACGCTAACCAGTCCCCAACAATTTAATAAAAATAGCCGATCTTGTCTTCATGTGGCCTCTTTCCCCCAGTAAAGATCGACAGCACTTAGTGGCGGGGTGGTGAGCACAGCCACCCCATTTGACAAAAATACAGCCATCGATCCGGCTGGAACAGGCTGCAAGCACCACCAATTTGTCCATTTGTGTTCTCAAAATAGCAGGACTGGGACTTTGAACTTAGGAGCCCTTTCTCTGCTCAGGAAGCGCTTCCGTGGGGCCTCTCTCTTCCATCTAATCCCAATTAACGCAGCTCTGGGAACAACGCGTGTGTTGGCCAAGATCAGCCTGGTAGTGAAGACGCCGGCACCACTATCTTAGGCATCTCCCACCAGGGACACGGGACTGGGCCCCAGCTCAGCTAAGCAGTCAGAGCAGGGTCTCCTCCCAGCCGGTCGCCAGCCTGCCTCCTCTGAGGGAAGAGACATTAGTGCATCAGCCTTAGTGGGACTCAGAGCCAGCGGGAGTCAGTGTCGCTGCTGGGGCAGGGCCACAGGCAGGAAAGCAAACAAAAGACTGGATTAGCCCTAAAGAGAGGGCAAGGGTGCTGTTGAACCCCAGGCACGTTTTAGGCTTCCCCTGAGCATTGCTCCACGGTGACCTTACAGGGATGGGGGTCACACTGGAGGGCTGGGGAGGGGTTGAAGGCCAGGAGACCAACAGGGAACGACCCTGTGCAGCCTTCAGAGCATGAGGCAACCGCTCTTGATTACATCCCAGGATGTGGGGCTGGCCTCAAGTGGAAAGGTGTGCAGGGTGAGTGAATGAGTAAACAAATGAGTAGCTCTGGACTGGATGGATGCTCTGACAGCCTCTTTGTAGCTCCTTTCCTCACGAAGAGATCAAGAAGTCCCGAACCTGTGATTTCGGTACTGCAGAAGCTTCCCATCTCTGCTGGGGAGCCCCCCACGCCTGGCTGGCTCCCAGATGCTCACTTTGCTGGTGGACAACCTCCCCAGGGAGGGCCACCCCCTCCTGGTCTCAGCCTGAGGAGACCGTACTTCCCTCCTTATTTCTGCCCCCTGTGCTGGTAGGAACTCCCCCTGCGACTGCCCCCAGCTCAAGGAGAGAAGGCGGGATTCACAGAGGAGCCACCAGAGTCTCACTGGTGGTAATCTGACAGCTGATTAATTTATTTTTTGTTTTGGGAAAAGAAGAGAAAACCAACCGAAGAAGGCTGTGCGCTTCAGAGGGGACACTTTGTACGTTCGCTTGTCAGATCCTTCCTCTCAAACACTTTGTAAACAATTGTAGGGAGATCATGTGATGCAGAGATAGAAGGGGAGAGACTGAAACAGGCAGAGACCGAGAGATCATTATGAATACATAGTGATATCTCTGGGGATGTCCCCATCCTTTTGCTCTTTCTTACTCCGGAGATGGTGCAGGTCCAAAGCCGGCCATCTATGAGGGTAGAAAAGCGTCTGGTGTGCGTCTAAAACCCCACCAGCTTCAGAGGCAGAAAGACACAGGGAGTGAGAGTCCAACATGCGCCCTCTGGCATGGCAGGATGGTCCTGTCTTCGTGGCAGGAATCCTTTCGCCCGCAGCCCACTGCTCCAGAGACCACCCGTCCGCCTGCCTCTCCTCAGACATCCACGACCCGTGAGATAAAAACCAGACAAGCAAGCCTGTGTCCTCCCATGCATGGCACTCTGGGTGGTTTCTGACAAAGCCGGCCTGTCTGGTACTCACTTCTCACTCCTCCCCGGAGGCCGCAAGGCTGGCCTTTGTGTGAAGCAGGACAGGCCACCTCGGCACCGCCTGAGAGCCTCCCTGGGAGCTGGGCCCACCAGGGCAAATAATGGACAGAGGTGAACGGCTTTCCCTGGGCAGGGAGCGTGTGCCGAGCATCTGTGGGCCTGGCAGATGCCGGAGCCCAGGCCGCAGGAGGCAGCCTGCGTGATTAACGAGGCCCTCGCCTCCTCTGGGTCCGCCACACCCCCACTTGGTGAGCCTCATCTGTCCGTCCTGGGATCACCCTTAGCACCCCAGCAGGGGCAAACAAGACCCAGCCACGGCAAGGGGCAACCTCTCGGCGGCTGGGCCAGTCCCAGACGCTTGTTTGGTATTGAGCCAGCTAGCTGGCCTTGGAAAACAGAAGACTTTTTCCTTAAAAAATATAATCATTTATGCTCCACATCTCATCCAAACTTTTACTTCTCCAGTCTTACACTTTCAAAGATGAGATTTATGAAGAAGGACCAGATGCCTCCACTTCCAAGGCACAGCGTTCACTGTGGTATTTCGGGGCTGTGATGGACCCCAAAAGTGCCGGCTCTTGGGGCCCCGAGAGTCTGCCATGAGCTGCCTTTCAGCCACTCTCCCGCGTCCTCCATGGCTGTGGGCGCCTCCTGGAGGAACTAAAAAGCATTTTGACCTTGGACAGCAGCCACTGGGACCACTTGCAGGGCTACTGTGTGATGATTCTGGGATCTTACTGGTTCGTCTAGGAAAAGCCGATAACCGAGCCTCCTGCCTCTGTGTTCGCAGGCCTGGCACGAGGGTTAATGAGCTCCTCGTCCAGCTCCGAGAGGTGCCCGGGTAACACGTGGCTTCCCGGCTTTTAGGGAAAGGCTTTCCTTTGTTAGATCGAGCTGCTGAGGTCTCCTTTAGGGACAGAGCGCCATCCCAACCCATGCCTTCTGCTCTTTAAAATAATCACAGGTTTAAGGAGATATCTCCAATACTCTTCCTGGTTTTACAGTTCTTTTTTTTAAAATTATTGTTCCACTTCAATTTTGTGGCAAACGTTTGGAAGACCTCTCCTATTAATTATATTTTTTACACAAACCAATCTCTCTGATTTTATTCAGTGGTCCCCTGCCAAGTGTGCAGATTTGAATGTTGCTATCAACAGCCCCTCAACATATTAGCATCTTCTTACACAAAATCAGAGTTTGCTTCAGTATTAAAATTAACAAGGAAAGTGTGGCCTCTTTTATTTCACTTCCTTTGCATCAAAACATTTTATGTAAATGTATGGCTCAGCTATAAGCAATGGGGGGATACCAGCTTAAGTTCCACAGCCCAGATCTGAACTTCCTTAAGTAGAGGGTCTTCTCAGATCCCACGGACAGCTTGCACGATCGTAATTCCAGCAGACACGGGGGTGGCATTACCTTCTGTTCTTTCCAGGATTCTTGGCAGCTGAGACACTACACCATGGACTGAAGAGGGTCCTCCATACATTCTGCAGGCGGTTTGTTCTGTGCCAAAGGAGAGGTGCGTGCAACACGCAGATGCAGATCTCAGAAATTGGTGAGACCCCACAGCTGGTCTATAGCTGCCCCGGTGAGAGGTCAGGGGTGTTCACCGGAGCAAAGAGAGACTCCGGGGTGACTCTCAAATCCTTACACCTCAAGAGAGAACCTGAGCCTGGACTGGGCTTGTCCTGGAACCAATTTGGATCCTTTGGATCAACTCTGGGCCACATTACACTCCAAGCTCATTGAGAGCCGGAGCGAGGAGAGTGTGGTATACAGTGATTCCAAACTGGCCAAACAAGCAAAGAACATCTGAACACAGGTCAAACCGGACTATACTTCCTCTGCACCTCCCCGCATCTTCGTCTCCCGGTATCTGCAATGGGACATCAAGAGGCCATTGCTGGGAACACATACAAGAGCAAAAACTTACATCAGGGGAGCTCTCTGAGATCTAAATTTTGGAAGAGTTCAGTCAATGTGTTGGGAGACAGACTACGTCTGGAACCGCTGACACACGAAGCGTGGCCAAGGTTGATTGTTTCCGCGCGCGCAGGTATAAATGATGACCTGTATTTTTGTCTTGGTTTGGGTTCTGGTTTTTGGCTTTTTTTGTTTCACATTTTGCATTAAGTTGTTTTTGCAAAACTAGCAGCTTTTGTTTCTTTGCCTGTATCTATGTCCCTTTGCGATATGATTTTTCACCTTCTTTCATTAAGAGGTGAAATTTATGTCCCTAATCTCTGGATCTGGAGTGCCCTTGTGATGTGAATGTGGCGGAAGGATGGTGTGCCAGCCTCAAGCCTAGTCCCCATCTGCTTGGGTCCCTGTACAGCACTTCTTGAACAAGCCTGCACTCACCACTCACCTGGTAAGGATGGGAGGCTGTGTGGAAGAGACCTGTGCCGGGAGGGGCCATCCTACACTGCCTAGTGTCTGGCTAATCCACACGTGGGCACCCAGCCAAGATCAGCCAAGCCTGGCCCCGGCTGGAAGAAAAGCCCAGAGAAGTAAAATCATTTGACTGAGGTCACCCCACTAGTAGACGACATGGCCAGGCATTGGAAATCAAGCTACTCTTATTCCATGCTAAAATGATTCTGCACCAATTCCAGTATGAGGGGGTGGGGTTCCCACATGGTCAAGCAATTCTAAAACACCAGCTAGGTCTCCTACAATTCAACTTAATTCTGAATTAGAATTCATAACCTGGAGATAGCATCAGATCCCACAGGTTGAGGGCTCAGTCCTATAAGACTGCCCCCCCCACCTCAGACTCCAGTCCCAAGCACAGGTCGCCCCTGCTTTGGACTGTTCTGCTAAATATTGGAGGTTCCAAAGTCCCCCTCTTTGGGTTTGATTACTTTCCTAGAATGGCTCACAGAACTCAGAGAAACATTTTACTTACTAGGTTACTGGTTTATTTTAAAAAGATATAACTCGGGAACAGCTAGATGGAAGAGATTCATAGGGCAAGGTATGGGAAAAGGGGGCGGAGCTTCCATGTCCTCTCCTGGCACACTCCCCAAATCTCCACATGTTCACCAGCTGGGAAGCTCTCCGATCTCCCTCCTTTTAGGTATTTTTGGAGACTTCATTACACAGGCATGATCCATCAAATCACTGGCCATTGGTGACTGAGTCAACCTCCAGTCCCTCTCCCCTCCCTGGAGGTTAGGAGCTGAGACTGAAAGTTCCAACCCTCTAATCACAAGGTTGGGTCCCCTGGCAAGCAGCCCTCATCCTTAGATGAGGTCCAAAAGTCACCTCACTAACATAACAAAAGACACGTTATAGTTCGCATCACTTAGGAAATTCTAAAGGTTTTAAGAGCTCTGTGCCAAAACCCAGAATGAAGAGCAAATATATATATTTCTTATTATAAATCACAACCTCACACACGACCTACATTCTTTCCAGTTACTTCAAATTACAGGCATCTGGCCCTTAATTCTACAAGCCAGTCTGGGGTCTAAAGCTTGTACCACATTTCTGGATTCCAAAGACAGTTACTTTTGTGAACCGTCTCAGTTTCTAGAAATTGAAATAAGGATACCTCCCTAGGGAATCCTTATTTCTGAATAGTTCTCTTCAGATCTCTCTCTCTCTTTCATTTTCTCTCTCTCTTACACACACGCACACACACACACACACACACACACACACACACACACATACACCATCTGTGGATTATATTTTTGGTCTGTGGATTATTTCAGTCCTAGTGAGATCACCTCCTTTAAATACCCACTGCCAAAGTAATTTCCCAAAGTATATGGCAACAATGCTTCTGATGGGACACCAAAGTGGTGACCTCTTGTTTTACTGAAAATATAGCTTAGTTATTATTTCAGTGAAAGTAAAAGGCTTTGCCTTAGCAGCACTAAAACCAGAAGGAATCAGTGAATTTCTCAGTGGAGCGGATTACGTTAACAACCAGAACCTAAGAGCTTCTGTTCCAAGAATGCATGTGACGTATCTGTTGTGTGCTGAGAGTCTCGGTCCCTCCTTCCAGGTGTCCAAGGGCTTGCCACTCTCCTAAGAGGCAAGACCCTGATGGAGCCACAGCCCTGGAGCTCTCCAGAGCAGGACAGCCCTGCCAGTGCCAGCAGGTCCCTGGTAACTGTGACAAGCATGAGTCTCTTTTGAGCCTGAGCCGGAACCATATGAAATAGCTCTAGCTCATGTAGAAGGGTAGGGTTGCTGTAACCTAAGGATGGAGCCCAGAGAAGAACAGGAGGGTTAGAGGTGCAGTCCAGATACAGGCTCAACAATCAACATATCTCTGAGAAAGTAAAATCTAACACCTGTCAAATTCTGAAGAGTTCATAAAATATTTCCTTGAAAATGCTCTCTGTGATCCTGCTGACAGCCCTAAATATAAGTGTGTTTATAATATTCTCACTTTACACAGAAGAAACCTGAATCCTAGCGAGGTCAAGCAACTTTCTTACAGCAAGAAAAGGGCAGAGCCACACCCACTTCCTCTGCCTGAAAACTTACATTTTTTCTCGTAACACGAAGCTGAAAGCAGGTTGAGACATCCTAAAGTTAACCGTCAGACCAAAAAGAAAGGAACAGCCACAGTTCCACATACCACAGCCCACTAGTGAGAAGTTGAGGAACAACGGTTAGGAGACAGCTGCGAGCTTCTAGAAAGGAAACGTGGGACTTCTGCAGGACTCCAGTGGCACCATGAGGTTTGATTTGGCAAAGTTCCTGGGCATGACACGGCTGCTTCCACTCGTGCATCCAGCCACATGAATCCAAACCACCGCCCTCCCCACAGCAGGCTGCTTGTTCCCTACCAGCATCTGGCATCCACCTGCCGTCATGATTTTTGAAGCATTAGCTCCCTCAACTTTGTCCTCTGGTGTGTAATAAAATACCTCTTCCCAAGATCTTTCTTTCAAACTTCCAGCTAAACAGTAGGGGAAATGTGGTCACAGAATAATTGAAAATTACAACTTTTTCAATCTCACCAATTGGTCTTGTGAAGATCCTTTTGTAATGTCTCACCGATGAGTTGGCCAACAGCTGAAAGCTGGAGAATAATGCTGCCATTTTACACTGTAACGGCTCCTTCTTTTTCTGAATGTCCCAGGCTGTCACAGTCTCCTTTGTGCCAACACAGAGGAAATCCCTGCCCTGCTGGCATCCCTAGGACCTCCATGTTCCACCTGTTTACTTTGATCCAAAGGGAACAGATGTCCGGAGCTGTGTTTTCAACGTCCCCATGAGCTGGTTCCTCTGAGTTGCAAAGCCCACTAGTCCTTCCAAATGACATGACATCTAAAAAGGAAACTCTATATACCTGTTCACACCGGGATGTTTGAAGTCTTCCTTTGCAGGGGAAATTCACTCTCCAGAAGAGTGTGTGGTTGCCTGGCACAGCTCTGCTACTCATGCGTCCATGAAGCCTGCGTCATGTTAGTGTCTGTGAGCCTAACCTCTTCCCCATAAAACACAACGGAACCCTTTACGCCCAGCTGTCTTGAGTGTTGTTTCGAGTATCGATGCTCTAAATTCTCACGCTGCTCCCAAAGGGCTAGCTCGTCAAGCAGACCATTTGCTGCATATAGGTTCCCATTACCTGCTAATGCAGACCCACTAACACATCCGTAGCTAGCGGAGGATCCCCGCGTTCCACTCCATCTCTTATTCATGTTCTCCTTTTCCCACAGACCCTGAGTGCTTTATAAGACAAATGTTCCTTTGAGAGTGTTAACGGTGCTTGTCAGCTTGCAGGCCAGGCTTGTTCGGTATCTCAGGGTGAGCAGCTTGGCGATGACATTCAGCCACTCCCTAGCCACACGCGCACCGTCCTGCCCTCCCAGGCTCTGCACCCACGAGAACAAGGGCAGAACTTGCTTGTCCTATTGCCTCAGCTTGCCCTGCTCCTGTAACGGAGCAGGACCCTATGGGGCCTTGCAGGGACAGACACACCCCCTTCTTACCTCTGCCTGCCTCTTGTCTGTAGAAAAAGTTTAGCCTCCTAAGCCTTCTACAAGTTCCAAAGAGCAAACTTAATCAGAGAAGTGAGAAAATGCAGAAAGAAGGGAAAACAGTCAAACAAGACAAAATGATAGTTTAGCTATTAAACAAGGTTAAGGACCTTTAACTCCTCCTCAAGGGCTGTAGATAATATTCTGAGCCATGTCCTTTGAGTTGTTTTGTAGATAGTGAAACTCCCACCAGGAGGAAGAAGTTAACTACATGCTGCCCACGAGCATGTAGACCCCAGACCGGTTGGAACCAGAAGGCTGATGATGCTGCCTCCCGATGACCTCACCACCAGCCAATCGGAAGAAGGGCCACGTGTTGAACAGGGACTTGGCAGCCCTCTCCCTCACTGTCTTTAAAAACCTTTCCCTGAAAGCCACTGGGGAATTTGGGCTTTTTGAGCATTAGCTGCCTGAACTCCTTGCCTGGTGCCTGCAAGAAACACTGCGCTTTCCTTCACCACAGCCTGGTGTCAGCAGACTGGCTTTACTGCACTCAAGCAATCGGACCCAAGTTTGGTTCGATAACACTCGTAGCTCAGAGCACGTTTGCAAAACACATTTTCTGAGCTGTCCCTGAATCCATCAGCTCTGTGTGGAACAGTTTTGAAAATCCAAAGGGCTACAGAGGCCTCTATGGGGACCAATGAGATGATCATGCAGAGGACATCAAAGAGGGTGTGGGTGGATGGAAACTCTGTGCCCAGGCCCATCCAACACATCCGGTCCTGCTGCTGATTATGCCTCCTGGCAGCTTGGGGCCTGCAGCCCAGGAGGTAAGAGCCAGTGGGAGTGGACGTGATGGGAGTTACTCTCAGACCTGCACCTTCAAAATGGAAATCTTGTCATTCTGTGACAGTTCAGATGATTTGGATTTCAGGGCCACTGGATGATTCTGGGGACTAAGCCATTGGAGGTAAATGTCAGAGAAGTGATTTCAAGAAAATGGGTGTTTTGGGGTTTTTTAAATTAATTTATTTATTTTTGGCCGCATTGGGACTTCATTTCTGTGCGCGGGCTTCTCATTGCGGTGGCTTCTCTTGTTGTGGAACACGGGCTCTAGGCACACGGGCTTCAGTAGTTGTGGCACGTGGGCTCCAGTAGTTGCGGTGCGCAGGCTCTGTAGTTGTGGCGCACGGGCTTAGTTGCTCCGCGGCACGTGGGATCTTCCCGGACCAGGGCTCGAACCCATGTCCCCTGCATTGGCAGGAGGATTCTTAACCACTGCGCCACCAGGGAAGCCCGGGTGGTTTTAATATTAATAATAATATTAGCCTTATTATTAAGACAAATAGGGCTCAGGTATGGAGGAAATTGGCAAGAGCTGAATGCCTTTAAGATTTTTCCTTGATCTGTGATTACAATATCACATTACATTTTTTTTTTTTTTTTTTTTTTTTTTTGCGGGCCTCCCTCTGTTGTGGCCTCTCCCGTCGCGGAGCACAGGCTCCGGACGCGCAGGCTCAGCGGCCATGGCTCACGGGCCCAGCCTCTCCGCGGCATGTGGGATCCTCCCAGACCGGGGCGCGAACCCGGTTCCCCTGCATCGGCAGGCGGACGCGCAACTACTGCGCCACCAGGGAAGCCCTCACATTACATTTTTAAAAGAAGTTTTTGTTTCCTTTAATCTCACTGCAGGGATAGTGATAATTGGTCGTTAAAAAAAAAAAAAAAGTTTGCACTTACAAAACAGAAATAGACTTTTCAGACATAGAAGGCAAATTTATGGTTACCAAATAGGAAAGGGGAGAGGGATAAATTAAGAGTTTGGGAGTAATATGTGATTAACATATAATACTACTATATATAAAATAGATAACCAACAAGGTCCTACTGTGTAGAACAGGAAACTGTACTCGATATCTAGTAATAAACTATAATGGAAAAGAATCTTAAAAAGAATAGATTTATATATATGTTTAACTGAATTGCTTTGCTGTACACCTGAAACTAACAATCTTGTAAATCAACTATACTTCAGTTAAAAAAATAGAGACAAAGTTTAAAAATTTTTTTCAATAAAAAAATAAAAGTTTGAAAGGAAGAACAACAAGTTAGCCCTGCCAACCTCTTGGGCTGTCACACCACATACGAGGCATGAAACCCCAGCAGGTCAGGTGTCCCAGTGGTGTCAGGCTCCTTTTCAGTCAAGTAGGGTCCTGACCCCTGATTTCCCCAAAGGGCTTTCACGAGGATCAACTGAGATAACAGGTGAGCAATGCTTTAATGACAATAATGATGCCAAATGTGATTTTATCACCCTACAGTGGAGCACTCCTTCCATGTCATCATGTCAGCGCCAACTATTACACATTTGTGGACGCAGTCAGGTCCGCTCGAAGCTGCCACGTGCCTGGGACGGGATGGGATGGCTGGTGACAGCTCTTCCAGTTTTATAAGGAGAACAAGGCTAAATACCAGGAATCACCTTGTCCCAAATTAACTGAAGTTTTAACCAGTAAGCAGTTAGGAAACTGACACAGTTCTTCTATGATTTGCCAAGTACAGAGCTAAGTATAATGCAATTGGTGTTCATTACTTTACAAGGGGGTCAGGAACTGGAACTGTAGATTAGAACCTAGGCTCTGCTCACTGAGAAAACACTATTTCTTAAAATAATAATGATAATAATAACAATAATAAATGTGCACTGAGTGCCTATTTCAGACCAGACCCTGAGCCGGATGAACAGCATCACCTGGAGATTTTCGTTACATGAGAGATGCCCTCATGGTGGTGGAGAGCACTGTTAAGTGTGATTTTTAAGACAGCCAAAATCACAGTAGGTGCTGGTTAATGTCTGTATTGTTTAAATGTACAGAATGTACTTGTTAATATCTTACCAATAAATTGTGTTCATACGCTAACTATATTAATAAATGCACTCATTGGGGGAAAACCATAAATTTACCATGTTTCCTGCTTTCATCCCAAAAAGGAGAGTCCAGGGCAAAGTTGTAAGTCCCCTTGGGTGGCCCCCACTCGCTGTGCCACGAATTCTTCTTTCCTCCGTGGACACCTATGCTTCTATGCTGGGCCCTCTTCCCAGGATTCCCCTCTGAAGGAGTCCCCTCCTCTAGGTCCCCTCTTGCTGCCTCCAACAAAACTCAGGTCTCCTATGCCCACAATTATAGTAACACAGTCATTGCTCTGACGTCTTTGAATCATGTTCTCAAGTCACATCAACCGCCAGCGACACTCCCTGCTTGGTTTGGGGTTCTCCAGAAACTCATTCTTGGAGTCAGGTATTTTCTAAGTCAATGGAACGTTCTGAAAAGGCACATTCTGGTCAGGTGAGAGAAATTGGATCTCTGACAGGGAAGCAAAGGCCATCTGGGGAGTGCTGAGGCCTGCTGATACCTCTTCAATAGCTCAGGGCTAATGCCCCCGGGACTGCAGATGTGCACAGCACACCTGCCATCGAAGTGGAGTCATGATGAGCTGGAATAAAAGAGAGCTCTGTCAGAATCACTTACCCAGCAGTGCCAGAACCCCTTGGGGAACACCCTGGAACGAACAGCACTGGCTGTCTGGACTGGCATTTCCCACGCGGACCCTCGCCCCCTCCATTGTCCTAAGGGAGCAAAGGGAGACACAAGAGTGGAGAGCACGTGCACTGGTTTGTCAGTGGCTGGCAGGTCAGGAGCCCATGTCTCTCCCCTCCCCGCCTAGCGCTCCTGCCACTTCATCTTATTATGACTTGTTGCTACGTAGGATTGGGTGAAATTTGATAAACTGGCATCTGTCTTCATCCTCACCCAGAGTTCCAGTTAAAAAGGTCCTAGAATAACTCGGTTATAAACGGGTTTCCTCAGAAAATTTTACATGATGGTGATGTGAGGATACCATAATGACAGTAATCTGAGTTTTTCTCAAAGTAAACAATTCTTTTTTAAGGTAAAAATCATTTTTAAAGGTCAAGTAAAAAATTATTTTCTCGTGCACTTGAGAAAACTATAAAATAAATGACATGAAATTTTATACTATAAGGCATGAGAACAAAAAGTTATTCTAAAAGTCCAAGTGAAGAATGGAGAGAAGACAAATTCAGAAACTCAAATAAATATGAAATTGACTGAATTAATATGTACTTTTATGTTATATTTATTTTGGATGGCAGGATAAATGTCAATAATATAGAAAAACCAGCCAGACAGAGTTTATTTAATTTGACAAAGCTTACAGCTTTCAGCCACGTAATGAAAGCAAAATTTAGACCAGTCAGGAGTTTTCTAAGCTTTCGTCAATGCTGTGGAGTTGAATATCACGATGGCCTCTTTGGGGGCAACGCACCCCATCACCCAGTTGTGGGGATGTCACCTGCCAATGGCTCACTGCTGTAACCTTCCTGGGTGTTACGGGTTGAGGTGTGTCTTCAGCAAAATCCACATGTTGAAGTCCTAACCCCTCAGTACCTCAGAATATAGCCGTATTTGGAAATAGGGTCATTGCAGACGTAATTAGTTAAGAGTAATGAGGTCATTAGGGTGGGCCCTATAATTCTGCCTGCACACATCCAAGCAAATCTGGGACACAAACTGGGTATCCTACAATTCAATTCAATTCTGACACTCTCTACTCTCTACCATCAGATCCTACAGGTTAAGGGGCCAATCCTACAAGACTACACCCCCAACCACTTCAGATGCCAGTCACAAGTCCAGGTTGTCACTTGGGCTTCTGGCCAACTGGCTATAGATTGGAGGTTCCAATGACCCCATCCTTGGGTTCTATTAATTTGCTAGAATGGCTCACAAAACTCAGGAAGCCAGTTTACTTCCTAGACTACTGGTTTATTATAAAAGGATATAACTCAGGAAGAGCCAGATGGAAGAGATGCTTAGGGCAATGTATGGGGAAGGGCACAGCTCTCCCATGCTCTCTCCAGGTGCACCACTCTCCCAGGTGTTCACCAAGCTGGAAGGTCTCCAACCCGATCCCTTTGGATTTTTATGGAGGCTTCATTACATAGGCATAACTGATTAAATCACTGGCCATTGGTGACTGATTCATCCTCCAGCTCCTCTTTCCTCCCCAGAAGTCAGGGGGTGGGACTAAAATTTCAAACCTCCAATCACAGGGTCGGGTCCCCTGGCAACCACCCTTAGGTGCTTCCAGAAGTCACCTCACTAACAAAAGACACCTTTGTTTCTCTTAACGTTTAGGAAATCCCAAGGGTTCTAGGAGCTCTGTGCAAGAATCAGGGATGAAAACCAAATATATATTTCTGATTATAAATCACAATATCACAGCCCTAAGTCAATATGACTGATATTCTTATAAAAAGGAGAAATTTGGACACAGAGACAGACATGCATAGAGGAAAGATGAAGAGACTGCGGGCCAAGGAGAGGGGCCTGGAACAGATCCTGTCCTCGCAGCCCTCAGAAGGAACCAACCCTTCTGACACCTGGAACTTGGACTTCCAGCCTCCAGCCTGTGGGCAATAAATGTCAGCTGTTTAAGCCACGCGTCCTGTGGTGCTTTGTTAAGCAGTCCTGGCAATCTAATATGCCTGATGATGCTCTCGGCCCCAGAGAACAGCTGCTCTGCCCAAGGCAGCGCCCCCTGGGGGACGGTCTAAGGCCCACCTGCTCACCTCCAACTGTGATAACTCGAGAGACCACCCGGGGTGACAGGTCCCCTCCTGGGGCTCGGCTGAACCCGCCCTGTGAATCAGCATCTCTCGGCCAGTCCTGCCGCCCTCACTTCCTTAGAGCCCCACTCCCGGGGCAGACAGCTCAGCAGACAGTCCTTCCTCAGTCTGTCTCCCAGGAACCCACCCATAAGAGCTGCAAAACCATAACTCGATCATTACTCCCTATAGGGAGCTGGTTTTGTGAGATTTATGTAGACACAAACGCCCTGGAGCAAAACTGCAAGATAATAGGTCTGAACTCACGGAGGTCAATTCCCAAGGCCCCCCGGACACCCTCTCAAGTCTGAACCCTCAGGGTTCAGCCATGACTGGCGCCCTAAGCACAGCCATGAATCAGCAGCTCAGGGAGCTGCAACAGGAATATTTCTGGCAGCTAAGAGGGAGGGAGGTGCCTCGGTGCGGACGCCACCAAGACGGATGGCCTCCCGTTGGCGGAGGTTCTGTCAGAGAAGGACGATCACTCTTGCTTTAACCTAACACCAGGACGCAGCTGGAACAAAACCGACCAACATCGGTGCCGAGGGCTACTGGGGAGGGCGGGGCCTCCTTGGAGCCCCAGCAGGAGCTCCTCTAATCCTGGGCCTTCACCAGCTGGGCCCTCAGAGGACCGGCCCTCCGGCCCTTCCTTTGCCAGCGCCCAGCTCAGGACCTGCACTTAGAAAGGAACATTGGGTCCTTGTTCTTTGTACTCACATGCTGAGGAGGGGCTCAGGGGCTCAGGAAGGGAGTGGGGGGCCAGAAGGAGGCAGGAGGGACTGACAGAGGGTGGCTGACCCGAGCTCAAGCCCAGGGACAGCATCCTCACCCCCTTCCTTCCACACTGGACCCCCTGGAGCCAAAACTGCTTCCCCAGTTTTAAAACCATTGTAGGGCTTCCCTGGCAGTCCAGTGGTTATGACTCCGTGCTCCCAGTGCAGAGGGCGCGGGTTCGGTCCCTAGTTAGGGAACTAAGATCCTGAACACCCCACGGCCAGGCCTGAAAAAACTGTCGAAAGAGGAAACCTGTATAAAGAGGGATGTGGAAAGATGGTCACCTTCACGATAATGATGGTTTCCTCAGGGTGGTAACATTGCAAATGATTCCACTTTTGTAAGCAATGTTTATCAAAGGTATTGCTTAATTTTTTTTTGCAATAAGCATGGATCAGTTATATGCTCAGAAAACCAAAAGAAAGCTACTTTAACAGCGGGGAGAAGAAGGTATTTGGGGAGCTCCAAGGCTGCACTGGATGCTGCACGAGGCGTGGATTCCCATGTGGCCTACCCCTGGTATGTGGGTTTTGCCCCCAGACCCTGCCTCACACTGGTGGTGGGGCGGATGCTGGGCCACAGCGGGGTCAGGATGAGGGCACTGATCCGATGCTTCAGCGGGTTGGACAACGCAGAAAGTGCTTCCAGGCAGGAGGGATATTCAATGAGGGCTGGGAGGCAGAGCCCCTAGCTCCATGCATTCCCTTGGTCTGACGGCAGACCCCAGCCCTCCCTAAGCGTCACACGTGCTGTGTACTGCACACCTCTGGGGAGTTGTTGAGCAAGCGGCACCTGTTGCCCACCCCCAGGAGTAAAGCCCTGCTGCCCACTGCATCTCGGTGTCGGAGTTGCCAAGGAAAAGCTTGCAGCCAAGCCCTGGATGGGACAATGCTCTTCTCCCATAGAGGCGAGACAGAGCAAGGTCAGCTTCTGCAGTAAGCGTTGGCCTCCCAGGGCCAGTGGGTCCCTACCGCAGCTGATGCAGGGCTATTGGCCTGCATGCACCCTTCTTGTGCCACAGTGGAAGGTCCCGGTCCCCTCCCCACAAGGGACAGACAGAGCAGTGGGTTGGCCAGATGCCATACGGTACACACTGAAGGGGCCAAAGGAGCACACGCTGCGTCTGAAACAGGGGCTGACATGCCACACAAGGCCACAGGTCCAGCATGGGCTGTGAGGACTCTCCCTCTTGGCGAGGAAGCAGAGCAGGCCCAGGGCCCATTCTCAGGCAGCCTCCAGGGGACCTGGGGAGTGAATGCGTGAGTCTGCCTCTCCCCACTGGGGCATTACTCACTTTGTCTCAGTGCACCTGCCACCACCCCAGGACTGTGACCTTGATGGCCTTGCAAATGCTCCCTGGTCCCCGTTCATGGGGGCCTGGTGGGTGCTGTGCTGCCGGCGGGCTGGGGTGCAGGACCAGGCCCACAGCACTGCCTGCACAGAGCTGCTCCCAGGGCTGTTCAAGGTAAGGTGGGTGCGCTCACAACCAGGCCCGCGGGCTGGAGGGGGAAGAAGAACACTGCCTGGGGCCCTGGCTGCCCAGAAAGGAGCTGCCCGATTCAAAGGGATGCGAACGTCTAAAGTTGGTGACGATCGGCTCCTGGCTGGGAAAGCAGACAGCAGCTCTTGAGAGGCACAGAAACAACGACCAGCACCTGCCGGGCCACTGGGGCCTCTGCCTGGCTCTTAACACACCATCCACACGCATCACCCAACCACCCGAGGCTGGTGCCTCTGAACACACATCTGCCGGAGGAGGGGACATGCTATGGATCAAAAGGCTTCCTGGAGGCTATCCGCCTGCCTGAACCCTGGCCCTGGTCCTGGCCCTGGCTTGGCAACCACAGGTGGGACGGACCCCTGCCTTTTCTGGCCCCTCTGGAGCCACCTGTGACCCCAGCTCCCACACGCTGCCCATTAGTGGGGGCTGCCCGCCTGCCCCTGCTTCACATCCTGTGAACGCTGGCAGGAGGCTGGCTCTCTCAACTCTTAGTCCAGCTGGGGGGGTGGGAGAAAGAGGACAGTGGAAGGGCTTCACGGCAGGGCTTCTATGCTGACATTTGCTACCAATAAGAATTTGGTAATCGGTGGTGGGAGGGTGTCTCTAAAGACCCTCGAGCGCTGCTCCTGGGCCACGTGCCGGGCAGACAGCAGGCATGCACCACACTTCCCATCGTCACCGGGTGGAGCACAGCCCTGCTGTGTGCTGCTGTAAGCTGTTCCTGGTGCACAGGGCGAAGCTGCACTCAAGCAAGCAACAAGTCAGCTCTGACACCAGTGAGACAGATGATAAACTGAAATGATGAATTTCTGATGCCAGTGCAAAATCAGGTAGGAGGCATCATTTATCAAATTTCCAGCACAGCCTACAATGGAAAGATCTTTGAGGTTTCTGGTTGTTTGTTAGGGAAATTGAAACCTTAACCAAGGGTTTAGATAAAAATTCAGCGTGAGATGTTAATTTAGGAACCCATGCTTAGGGAGGTATTGGGCTGACTCGTATTAGCCAGGTGCTATTCCTTTGCATTTGTGGTGACACATAAACTATTGATCACATTTGCTGGTACGTGCTGACATGTCATTTAGCCCAGCACAACCTGGCTCCCTAAGAAGTGCAATTCATTGTAAGCTTAAAAAGCGACGCCTGTCTCCACAATGCTTCTATTTCCAATGCAGCTCAAATCCAAAGCAAGATCCCAGAATCTGCGGGGATTTCGGAGATGCTGATCACGCCTGGTGACCCACCCCCACTTTTGGATTCCAGCCCCATCTCCACCAGCACCTGTCAACAGGCTTTAGTGGTGACGCACCTGGCCTGCTGGATTTAAGTGTTTGGGGACAGCGACGTCCTGTGATGGAGTTTTCCTAGCCGGGGGCTCCTTCTGGAGCTGTCTCCATCACTTCCCTGCCCTGGCTGGACCCCATGTTTGTTAATACTCCCTCCCCAGGTCAGGACTCTTGGCGTTTTGTTTGCTATTAATCTGCATCTGACACTCAAAGATGTGTCTCTTGGTGTGCCTCGATTTCAACCTCAGAGAAGAACAAGTGTATGATAAACCTGAAAGGTTAGACCGGAAGTGATCTCGCTGTGCAGCTGGGCAAACGAGGCCCAGGGGGCTGTGTGACCAGTTCAGTCACCGGAAACTCATGGGCTGGAGTGCAGGTCTCTGGACTTTCGATTCTGGGCTCGTTGCACAATTGTTCAATGTCCTGCATCCTAAAAGCCTGGAGACCTCGCACTGCACACCTCTCCCTCAGCGTGCTGTGCCGGCGCTGAACAAGCTAGTTAACTGACAGACTCAAAACCCTCTGTATACAACTACTCTGCAGCCAGAGAACAGAGTTTGTAATCTGCTTTTACAGGTCACTTCCCTCTATAGGCTCTGGGCTCCCAAAAACATCCAGCCCCTGAAGGAAGCCCCCATCTTCCTGGCTCCCATTAGGTCTGCGGACCCCCGTGGGCATCGTATGTGTGCTTGCAAGAGGCAGTCCAGTGTCACCTCCACCCCCACCCCCCCACCTATGCAGAGGGGTCCACTGCATCCTCGAGGCTGTGCACAGGGGCTGTATTATGGCGCCCAGCGTCAGCCTGGACCCCCTCTGAGGCCCTGCTCCTCCCACCCCAGCTGGGCCCACACCTCACCCAAGACAAGCTCCCGGCCGGGCTGCTCGTGAGCCAGCACCCGGCCCAGAGTCTGGGAGGGACCAGCGCCACGCCACCTTCCAGTCACAGCAAGGAGGGCCCCCTCCCTCCCCACTCGGCCGCGGTCACTCTCCGCCTGAACACCAAAGCAGCCCTGCTTGTCAGGGCTGGGCCCTCAGTCAGCTCGGGCTGCCTGAAAAAGCACCACCGACTGGGCGGCTTGAACAACAGAAGCTGATCGTCCCCCAGGTCTGGAAGCAGAAGTCCGAGATCGAGGTGTCTGAAAGGCTGGTTCCTTCCTAGTCTGCTGCAGGCTTCTCTCCTGGCACCTGGTGGTCTGCTGGTGATCACCTGGTCATCACATTTGTTTGCTTCTCTGTGCCTCTGCCTCTTTACCTCTAAAATCTGGATAACAATAGCTCCCACCTCACTGGGTTGTTATAAGGCTCCAATGAGGTAATACAAACTAGGGACATAGAACAGTGCTGGCCCAGAACAGAAATGCCCAATAGCTCTTAGCTATGATTATTACTGCATACCTTTCTTTACACCTCAGATCATTTAAAATGAGTAGATTTTTAAATTGCATTTTATTTTTAATATCAAATACTCTACAGCCAACATTCAAATCCTTTTGGAAAGAGAATCCACACAGGGCAACCTGCAGTGACCTAGCAGCAGGATGCTGAGGATGTACCACAGTGGTTACACTGAGCGAGGCTGGGGAGCCCAGCTGCTCTGGCTTTGCTCTCCCCGGTACCCTGGTTCATCCAAGAGCGGACTAGGAAACGTAGTGCCGCCTGGCCCCGAGCGCTGGGCGTTGGTATCGTCTCCCAACCCTTCCAAATCCTCATTTTCCCTCAGTCTATTCACCTGGTTGTTTTACCTTAATGCAAATCCATGAATGCAGAATTTCCCATGAGAAGGCTCTGAGGACTTATTACTTGTTCTGAGTTTTGCAGCCATTTCTTTTATGGAGTTTCAAGAACTCTTTGGGGCCCCGTTTTTCTTTTCATCTCCTTCAATTCAATTCATTACAGTCCAGTTCAATCTGTTATAGAGATCAAGTTATAGACCTTGATTCCGTTCTTGATTTTACCATCCTCATGGGGAAAACTGATGAGTTCTTTGTTCAAAGCATTGTGAAGGCAGCGGCTTTTTAATCTACCTTGAGTCTGTATCTACACCACTGTCAACCGTATGCCCCGCAGTGTTCATGGAGAAGCATTTTCATGCGGCACACTTGGAAATGAGAATTGTATAGCATAGAAAAGAACTATATCCAGAAAAAGAAATACAAATAGAGGAAAGTTAAGAAATTACCTTTTTGAGACAGGCTAAGAAATCCAGATTGGAGAAGGGCAGGCCGAGTGGGGAAAAGCCCTAAGAACATGGTGTAGCAGGTAAAGGAAAGTTGCAGGAGTGACAGAAGTCATACTCATGGGTCACAGGAGAGGTCAGTACCCTGGACATACCCAACTGCAGGAGTAGCTCCAGGTGTCCTGGGAGCATGCAGGATAAGAACAGAGGAACCAGGGCAAACAACACTTATGTTTTGTATTAGTCTGCTTGGCTGCTATAACAGATACCACAGACTGGGTGTCTTAAACAACAGAAATTTATTTTCTCACAGTTCTGGGTATCAGTATGGTCAGTGTCTGCAGAGAGGTCTCTTCCTGGCTTGCAGACAGCCACCTTCTCACTGTCCTCACATGGCCTCTTCTTTGTGCCAGCATGGAAAGAGAAATCTCTCTTCCTCTTCTTATAGGGCCACCCATCCTATTGGATTAGGGCCCCACCCATTATGAATTCATTAAACCTAATTACCTCCTAAAGGCCCTCTCTCCAAGTATGGTCACATTGAGGCTTTAGGGATTCAACTTAGGAATTTTGAAGGGACATGTTCAGTCCACAGCATGCTTAAAAAGAGGAGAGATTAAAGAAGGAAAAAAATGAGTTGAGTTGAGTTTATTTTATATGAAACTAATAAGCCCAGAGATAATAGGTAATAAGTGGTTAGATAGTCATTGAAATGTTTCTGTTTCAATTTGTTTTCTTGGAGGAAACTTGTAAACATGAATTACATATGAATACCATTCTGAACATCTTGTGTAACTCCTTTCCTGGACATTTAAAAGAGAAGATCAGCTTTGGGTAGGATATGTGTGCATAGCTTTGACTGGGACTCTGAAGTGTATTAAATAGTTTAGAACATAATTATGAACACAGTGTGTGTGCTGCACCCATGCTTTCAGACAGGTGTGTGCAGCCTGGGACTCCCACACATTTTCTCTTGTTGTTCAGCTCAGCAGTCTGGCTACAGGAAGAGGAACCCACAGTGGTCCTCCCAAAATGGATAAGAAATCTATGCTGTATGTCTGCAGCCAAGACTTAAGTGTGAGCTCTCCAGGCCCAGCAGGTGACCCAAATCAATCCATCCAGTAAAGGCAGGAGAACTAACAACCTCAAAGAGCGTGTGGTGTCTGTGTGGAGCTTTTCCTTGCTAAATGAATTGATTTTGACAAAAGCATTCAGCATCTACTGGGGAAGGTGTCTTGTCTTCATGTTACCAAACCAAACTTGAGTCCACTCACCTGAGTGCTGTAAAGCCAACCTATGGACACCGGGCTGTGGTGAAGGAAAGTGAGGCATTTACTGCAGGGCACCAAGCAAGGAGTCCAGGCAGCTAATGCTCAAAAGACCCAAACTCCCTGATGGCTTTCAGGGAAAGGTTTTTAAAGACAGGGTGAAGGAGGGGAGTTGTGGGGTGCGTGATCAGCTCGTGGACGTTCTTCTGATTGGTTGGTGGTGAGGTAATTGGGAGTCAACATCATTAACCTTCTAGTTCCAACTTGTCTGGGGTCTACGAGCTTGTGGGCAGCATACAGTTAACTTCTTCCGCCTGGCGGGGTTTCAGTATCTACAAAACAGCTCAACGGACATGGTTCAGAATATGATCTATAGCCCTTGAGGAGGAACTAAGTGTCCTTGACTTTGTTTAATAGCTAAACACATTCAGCATCTACTGGGGAAGGTGTCTTGTCTTCATGTTACCAAACCAAACTTGAGTCCACTCACCTGAGTGCTGTAAAGCCAACCTATGGACACCGGGCTGTGGTGAAGGAAAGTGAGGCATTTACTGCAGGGCACCAAGCAAGGAGTCCAGGCAGCTAATGCTCAAAAGACCCAAACTCCCTGATGGCTTTCAGGGAAAGGTTTTTAAAGACAGGGTGAAGGAGAGGAGTTGTGGGGTGCGTGATCAGCTCGTGGACGTTCTTCTGATTGGTTGGTGGTGAGGTAATTGGGAGTCAACATCATTAACCTTCTAGTTCCAACTTGTCTGGGGTCTACGAGCTTGTGGGCAGCATACAGTTAACTTCTTCCGCCTGGCGGGGTTTCAGTATCTACAAAACAGCTCAACGGACATGGTTCAGAATATGATCTATAGCCCTTGAGGAGGAACTAAGTGTCCTTGACTTTGTTTAATAGCTAAACACATTATTTTGCTTTGCTTGACTGTTTTCCCTTCTTTCTGCATTTTCTCACTTCTCTGATTAAATTTATTTTTTGAAACTTGGGGAAGCCCTGGAGGCTAAAGTTTTTCTACAGACAAGAGTCAGGTGGAGGACATGGGGGCAGGGGTTCTGTCCTGGGAAGGCCCCACAGGGTCCTGTTCAGTTACATTCATAAGGCTCCTCCCTGACCTCTGCTCCTCCTGCCCCTGACCTGGACCAGGAGTGTCTGTGAACGCTTCACCCAGCTCTCACTTCCGGAATGAGATGGCATTTTGCTATAACTAAGGATGCCCACTGCATACCGTCTCCTGGGCTTCGGCACAGCAGGAACTGGGAGAATGGCCTGGTTCTGCTGTTGCTGCTCCTGGAGCTTTTCAGGAGCGGCTCAGCGCCTTCACTTTTTTGTTTTTCTCAGCATCCTCTACACAGCACCCAGCCCAGTTCCATGGAAGCATGTCCTTTTCAGAAGCTTGTCCATGAAAAGAAGAGCTCAGAGAGTTTTTGTTTTTTAAAACCTTCGACTGGCTCTCCCTAATCTTCCCTCACACCAATTTAATCCCCTGAGGATGGTGCTTCTGAGTTGGCTTTTATCATTACTTACCCTTAACTAGGCAGACCTTAATGAAATCATCAAATCAAATTGTGCCATTTGCATCATAATTATGATTGTCATACATGAGAGACCCATGATTTATTCTTTCGTTGATCAGATATGTATGGGTCCCCATAACTGTCAGTGCATTTTACATTAAGTGATGGTTTGATCTTGTCTGGGCTGAATCACATTGTACATTGTACCCCCATGATATTTTTTTCTATGTATTTAAAACCCATTTGTTTGTGTCTGGAAATTGGCTAGGTAACTTGACAAATTTATCCAATTTATAAAGGTCTCTTGTAGCATCTTGTTTATGTTCACTAAAAGAACACTCTCACTTTCTCTGGCCCTGTTTTTGTTGCTGTTTGCTTTATCGAGTTTTGCATTTGGAATTGTCACCCGAAAACGGTCCTGTCATGAGCATTAGTCATGCATTCCTTCCAGCACTTCTCCTCCAAAAGTTTCATTGTAAAATTTTGCCCCAGGAATCTTCCACCCCGAGTAAACATACCAGATCTAGAACAAACTATCCTTTACCACAAAAAATGTGGTACAGCATCATTTCTCAGTATCCTCAAAAAAGAAGGATGGAATTTACTTACTATATGAATTATCCTTTTTTAAAATAATTCTAACCCACTAATTAAAAGTTAATTGAATAAAGACTCCAAACAGAACAAAGGTGTTAGCTTTTGAAATTATTTCCTGAACTTGCCTTTCTGGGGAATAAATTTCAAACTATTTCTAAATAATCTTTTCCACCTGAAACACAATTTCTTAGGTTAACGCAATTAATGCCTACACCAAAAGTTAAATATTTTGAATAAATAATAACTGGCTTATGGTTCTGAAAAACAAAATGGAGAAAAATTAGGACTGCTAAATTTTGGTCTGTACTTGGACAGCAGCCAGCATTTGTTCATTCTCATTTATTTATTCATTGGATCTTTTGCTCTAAGCCATGCACAAATTCATATTTCTAAACTAGATATTACCAAAATATTCATTTTGCGCTTTGAGCTTCTTCTTCTTTTTTTTTTTTTTTTAGTGAAATGAGTGGAGGCTCAATTACATTTAAAGAGCACGAAAGGCTGTTAGGTTAATATTAACATCAGTTCTCAGTGACCGAATCTCAGGTTATTGCTTAGTGTAAGCAACGTAGCCTGTGGCTGCTCACACCCAGTCATTTGCTATGCTGTGCTGCATGTCCTTCTGTGTGATTTCTTGAGGATGCTTTCTATGCCATCTGCACAGTGTCTTCCAGGGCATGGCTCTGGCCTCTGCAACCTCTTCCAGAACTCTGCTCATTCATTTCTGAAAGCACCTGCCCTTAGATAAAGTATGGCAACAACACCTGCAAATGGAGGCTGATCTCAGAGCATGAGTGGTGCTGATATTTCCAAGGTCCTGACAGAGTCTGCATCCCATCCTCCTCACCGTGGCTGTTTCCGGACACCATGATAAGGACGTCCCCATGAACTCCCTGCCCCGGCTCACTGTGAGCCTTCTGTGGCCCCCCGCACGTCCGCACTAAGACTCTCATGGCATACAACTGGTGTGTTTCATCCCTGGGCCACGGGCAGGAGAGGTGCCTGTCTCACTTCTGTCCTCACTGCCTGTCTCAGGGGGCAGCAGGAACATAGACGGAATCAATGTGTTTTGATGAATGGATGGATTAATGAATGGACCAAGGATGTTGTCTGGAAAACAATGGGATTTTCTCAGCCTTTAAAAAGGTTTTCCAGGAACTCATTTACGAACCCAAATAATCACACTCCCCAAATTCTAATCAGATACTCTGTCTGACGCTGGGGACAAGGACACGAGCATTGGGGAAATTCAGTTGCTGTGAATGGTTATTCCGCATCCCTCTCACTCACCATAGACCCCTCCTCTGCCCAGCTGTGCCCTTCTCTGTGCCTTGGGGGTGAAGTCTTTGGCTGCATCATCAAGGCTGCCTCAACCTCTGGATTGAGATGAGGTTTAGCCACGGAGTCACTGACAGATCTGGGAATTGGAAGAAAGAAAGTTCAAGGCATTTCTTCTCTTTACGAACCCAAATAATCACACTCCCCAAATTCTAATCAGATACTCTGTCTGACGTTGGGGACAAGGACACGAGCATTGGGGAAATTCAGTTGCTGTGATGGTTATTCCGCATCCCTCTCACTCACCATAGACCCCTCCTCTGCCCAGCTGTGCCCTGCTCTGTGCCTTGGGGGTGAAGTCTTTGGCTGCATCATCAAGTCTGCCTCAACCTCTGGCTTGAGATGAGGTTTAGCCACGGAGTCACTGACAGATCTGGGAATTGGAAGAAAGAAAGGTCAAGGTATTTCTTCTCCACCCTCTCCCTGCCTTGGCCACGTTGTTCTGCCTCTTCCAAAGCTCCAGCCATCACTGACATGGAGCGATGGTTGGGAACAGCTCCCTCCTCCCTGGGGGATTCCATGCACTCGCTGGCTGTCTTAACCCAGGCTGCACCTCTAGAGCCTGTTTACTAAGGACCCTGATGGACACAGATCCCTACTTCTCACCTGACAATCAAATGAACTCAAGAGTTAAATATAAAAATTTAGACCATATGAGCACTAACCTAGAATGTAAGTATCAGGGGATCTTGGGCGTCAAGAAGGCTCTCTGGCGCTGAATCTGGAAACCATAAAGAAAAACAAGACAGCTGTGTCTAAGAAAGTTTAACTTCTATACTCTAAAAATACCACCTATGGTAAACATAGCAAAGAGCCATTTACCCCAAATCTAAATCTCATTCCTCCCTATTCTTGATTCCTAACAGAACCTGGTTTTGTTCAGGGATGCAATGTAAGTATCAGGGGATCTTGGGCGTCAAGAAGGCTCTCTGGCGCTGAAACTGGAAACCATAAAGAAAAACAAGACAGCTTTGTCTAAGGAAGTTTAACTTCTATACTCTAAAAATACCACCTATGGTAAACATAGCAAAGAGCCATTTACCCCAAATCTAAACCTCATTCCTCCCTACTCTTGATTCCTAACAGAACCTGGTTTTGTTCAGGGTGCATTTAGCCAGTTGTTTCTGGGGAGAAGGCTCACCCCAGTCCCTGGTCTGGGTACCAATGGGTCTACACCCACTACCCTCATCTGTGTCTTTGGCTGCTGCTTTGTTTTGACACAGTCATGCACTTAGCCAAAGAGACCTGTTGCAAAACCATCCCTCTCCTCACCCGCAAAGTTAGATTTCCCTCTCTCCTTTTGCTCAAAATGATGGCTGTTCATTCATTCATCACTCATTCATTTATTGATTCCATCTGTACATACACTGAATACTATCAACAAAGGCTTCAGTGTCTACATCCAAAACAATATTTATTTAAAGGCGTTTGAGAGCAGACTTGAGACAAAGACCTTCTCCATCAAAGGAGATCAATCCTTTAAAAGGAAAGCAGCCTGAAACATCAGTGAAAACCCCAGCATCTCTCTTGACTGTGGTCATTTGGGTCAGGGGCTGCTCAAAATTATTTAACAAGATCAAAATATAAAGAATGGAGAAAAAAAAAAAACAAGAGAAGCTCAGATACTGGGGCACTCCATGATATATGTTTAATATGATAAGAAAAAAAAGGAGAAGAGAGAGACATTTTCTATTATTTATTATATCCCTCAGGCAGCCAAATCAAAGCCCCAGCTTCCTTTAAAAAGAGCAGGTGCACTGGTAGCAAACTTTCTGACCCTCAGAAGTGGGTGTGGCTACTTGACTGCTGAACAAGTTTTTGCCTGTGGTCAGCACGGAAGCCTCGGGAATACCATGTTTTTCCACACTGGTGAAAAGACACAATTTCTCATATGTCAGATGACTCCCAGTTTTCAAGCAATAGAAACAAACAAAGAAAAACAAAACAAAACTTGGAGTCCCCTGCTGAGGTCAGATGAAGGTAGACATATTAACCAACTGGTCCACAAAGAGGATGAAATCAATCAACCGCACACATTGTCCTGCAGGAAAACTCAGGCTACTCGATTCTTCTCCTTAGGTCAGAATTTCAAAGCCACCTTTCCACATGCCTCGTCCTACCGCCTCCAAGTTCTCTTCTGAGGGCAAAGCCCCTCGCCCCCCACCCCCCTCACTACATCCCCTTCCTTCTGGACACTGTCCTGGGGTCACCACCAAGAGCTTTAGCCCATCCTGGTTTTACCCAAACTCCTGTTTTCAACCTTGGCAACGTGAATATCTGTGGCGTGACACAAGGACAAATTGTTAAGAAGAGTGTATATTTAGCAGACAATTTTTTAAAGCCATAAATAATTAAAATAAATACATTCTCACAAATTATGCATATGTGTGTGTTCTCTTAAGCATAATAATTATTACTCACTTATCTTTATGTTATTAACATGTCCAGATATTCTAAATACACATATTAGGTTATTTCATTTATCAAAAAGTTGGTATTTATGGCATTCAGCTAACATCTACTGTTTCGCTTGCCTCTTTCCTGGAACTGCATCCCTTTCTTTTGGCAAACTGACCCCCACCTCCATGTGGTTCTACTGGAGATGATTAATCAGAGAGACAGAAAACAGCATGCCAGTTAGGTGAGGGCTCTGGAGGCAGACCCCATGAGGTTGCTACTATTATTCTTATGAAAACGATGAGGATATTGAAACCTAGAGAGGTTATAAAACTCTCCGAAGGTCAGACAGTGTTTTACTCTATTTGTAAGAAACTAATACAGGCCCTGCTTCTCCCAGTTTCCAACTATCAAGGTCTATTCAAACCATACCTCTCCATGTTCAACCAGAGAGGGGGGAAAAAAGCCTTACTTTTTTGAACTGCTGAATTATTTTCCTAGGGCTGCCTTAATAAATTATCACAAAACTGGTGTCTTTAAACAGCAGATCTTTATTTTCTCACGGTCTGGAGACCACAAGTCAGAATCCCCATGGAGACTCCAGAGGAAAATCTACTCCATGTCTCTTCCAGCTTCTGGTGGCTCCGGACACATCTGGGCTTGAGGATGCATCACTCCAAAGCTGCCTCTTCCTCTCATTTCTTCTTCTCTGTGTGTCCTCTCTTGTTACCTTCAGGCCACCATCAATGGACTTAGGGCCCATCCTAAATTCAGGATGATCTCATCTCAAGATCCTTAACTTATTTACATCTGCAAAGACCTAATTTCCAGCAAGGTCCTGTTCTGAGGCTCCATGAATTCTGGGGGGACACTATTCATCTCACTACATATGCTTACAGCTGAAAGACAGATTTCACTTCCACGCTGTTCGCCCCATCACACCGAACTCAATTACAGGGACATGGCCCTTCCTTGAAATCACAGCACTTCTTTGGGAGCCCTTCTTTGACCCACTTTGTTTCACATTCACTCCCACACTTGTCTAACGTGATCAGACAGTGCACAATGGCTGGCAGTCCCTCAGAGGGACTGCCGGACCTTCTTCAGCTCTGTAGACCTCTGTGGGCCCCTCCAATTACATAGTTTGTTGAATCCCATATGGCTTTGTGCATCTCATTGTAATATACAGAATTTTCCTGGGGTTCATAATCAAACTATAGGTGCTGAAAGCAGTGGAGAATGAAAAGAGTATATGGGGGGGGAGTCTATCTATCTATCTATCTATCTACATATTTATCCATCCATCCATCCATCCATCCATCCATCCATCCATCCAGAGTCTATCTATCTATCTATCTATCTACATATTTATCCATCCATCCATCCATCCATCCATCCATCCATCCATCTATACAACATACATTTACATATCTATTTATGTATCTAAGCTATCTATTGCTTATCTTTCTGCTCAAGAAATGGATGCATTATTTTGTAAGAAGAACATATAAGCTTTGTGCAATTTCAGTTTATAACAGTGCCTGGAACACAAGTGTTGCTTAGTAAATATTGTTGAATGAATAAGCTTGATATCTCAGATTTGTGAATTTTATAAACCTTTCTTTCTCATCTACTCTCTCTGAACCACAAAAAAGGTAAGATCTATTAAAATTCAGATTAAAAAATATCCTAGATATGGATATTTATTTGGAAGAACTCCTTTGAAAGTAGATTGGCTTTAGATGACATTATTTAATTTCACAGGAACGAGACTGAAGAGGAGCACATAAACCTATTCTGTTTATTTTATTTTTGATATTCAGTTGAGAATGAAGTGGGGCTCTGATTAACAAAAAGCAATCAAAATCCATGAGTCAGAGATAGAGCTAAAAATAATACATTTTTTAAAAAGCTACTAACTAGTAGGAGACCTGAAAAATATGTGGAGATTTCATGATCATAATTGCCAGTCTTTCAAAGGAGGATTCCTACTCTTGGAGGAAATACTGACTCTATTTATTGTGAGTTTTGTGGATTTTGTGATACTCCAGTCTCTTCCTAAAAAAACAGACAGCATCACCCGGTGAAGGGGTGAAGTCATCTGACAAACTATCTATGACCTAGCATTTCCTTCTCGTAAGGACTTCTTCCCTCATCTACACTTTTCCCAGAACCTGGGGCTTTACACAATCTAAGAGGGACAGCCCTGCTGCCACCAGCCCATCAAGAAGAGACCCGCCTACTCTACACAGTGAACTGGTTTTCCCCCCATGTCTTCTCAGGGCTCCTCATGCATTCCTGGCAGATCTACACCCCGATTCCGTCTTCTCACCTGAGTCTTTTCCTGTCCCTCTGGGTTCTTGTCTCTGCTGTTTCCTTCACAGCAGACAACACCACCTGCCCTTACATGTACATGTGTCCACCTGTATCGCCCACTCAAATCTAAATGGCTGTCTCCAGAGCCTAGAGCAGGCTTGGCACATGAGAGGAGCACAGTGAACACCTGTTGTGGGGCAGGTGGTCGTGGGCAGGAGGGAGGGGTCTGGGTGAGGTGAGCAGGTGGCTGAGGTTTGTGGCAGGGCCCAGGTGATTTCAAGTCTTGAAGACCATCGTGATGAGTTTGGATTTTATCCTGAAGGTGATGAGAAGGCATCGGAGATCTTGAGCAGGGGAGTAAGTAGGATGATTATGTTTAAAAAGATCACTTTGGATGTGGTAAAAAGACATCACAGGAAGAATGGGTGGAAGCAGGCAGACAAGTTGGGAGGGTGCCATGGTAACCAGGTGAAAGATGCCAATGAGTCATGTGGTAGGAGACATGGGTGGGAGAGCAAGACAGGTTCTGGTTTGTGTATATTTCAAAGCCAAGGCTGGAAAACCTTGCCAATGGGTTGAATGAAGGTGGAGTATGAGAAAAAAAGAACCAAGGAGAACTCCATGGTCTGGGGCCTGAGGTTTTGGCCACCAGTGGATGGACCATCTACTGAGCAGGGAAGATGGAGAGAAGAACTGGTTTGGAATGGGAGGTAATGGGAGCCTTCTCAATCATGTCACATCAATACATGTCTCAGGGCTTCCCTGGCGGCGCAGTGGTTGAGAGCGGAGCCTGTGCTCCGCAACGGGAGAGGCCACGACACTGAGAGGCCCACGTACCGCAAAAAAAAAAAAAAAAAAAAAAAAAAAGACATGTCTCAGACGTGCCCATGGAGATGGAAAGTAGACAGTCACATTTGGACAACTGGAGTTCAGGAGAGGATGGGGTTTTGGGGAATAACTCGGGAAGTCACCAGTACATAATGGTATTAAAGCAAAGATGTTGGATAAGAACACCTAAGGAGAGAATAGGGACGGGAGAGGCTGCAGCAGTGAGAGGCCCGCGTACCGCAAAAAAAAAAAAAAAAAAAAAACATGTCTCAGACGTGCACATGGAGATGGAAAGTAGACAGTCACATTTGGACAACTGGAGTTCAGGGGAGGATGGGGTTGGGGAATTACTCGGGAAGTCACCAGCACATAATTGTATTAAAGCAAAGATGTTGGATAAGAACACCTAAGGATGAGAATAGGTGGAGAAAGCTACGGGGTCCAAGGAGTGAGCCATGGGGCTGAAAAGAGGAGGAGAAGCAGGTACAGGAGACTGAAAGAAAGCAAAGTGTGAGAGGGTCAGATCCTTGCTATGAACAGCGCAGTAAGTCAGACAAAGACAAGTACTGTATGGTATGTCTTATACGTGCAATCTAAAAAATAGAACTAACTATAACAACAACAAAAAAAACAGAATCGCAGATATAGAGAACAAACTAGTGGTTACCAGTGAGGAGAGGGAAGGAGGAGGGGCAAGACAGGGGTAGAAAAATTCTATGTATGAAATAAATAAGCTACAAGGATGTATTGTACAACACAGGGAAAATACCCAGTATTCTGTAGTAACTATAAATGGAATACAACCTTCAAAAATCGTGAATCACTACATTGTACACCTGTAAATTATGTAATATTGTATATCAACTGTACTTCAGTTTAAAAAAAATGAAAAAGAAAACCCTCATAAGAGAAAATTAAGGCTTTTGCTGCAATGGGAAGCAAAGAGGTACAGAGGAGAAGAGCGTGCAGAATCTCAGGAGGTTTTCTTTTCTCTTTTGTTTTACTTTAGATAAGATAGAGCACAGCCTAGTTTTCAGCTTGAGAATAAGCCAGAACAGGAGGAGATATTCATGAGGAGGAGACAAATGATACAAGCGCAAAACTTCAGCATTAGAACTCGAGCAAGCGGAATCACAATGAAGATGAAATGGGTACTTAAGTCCACAGGCTATTGGGGCACTAAGACAGAGAGACCTGTTTTAAGAAGAAAAGCGCTGGTGACAGAGGAGAACAATAAACTGGTAACACTATGAAAACATACTGCACCTAGGTGTCTACAGTTTTTCTCGGGAACAAATTGAGTGTCTGTCTAGAAAGCATCTGTCCTACGTAATTCTTCTAAGGTACAAAGCAAAGCCCCTGCTCCTCTGTCTAAACAGCTCACATCATTACCTGTGAATGGGCATCTGCTAGTTTCCGAACACGTGACTCACGTAACGAGAAGTGGCCGTAGGATCTGCGCACACGGGCGGACGGCTCTACGTCCTCTCTCTGCTCTGCCGTCCAGTAAAGCTCCTGGTGAGGGTTGCAGGATGACTACCAACTGTCGTACGAACTACGTTTCTAATCAGTGGTTCACGGATTTTATGTTTCAGGAAGATCTTTGTCCCGTGGCAGAGAAATGTAATTACGATCTGTCTTATAATGGGTTTCCTTAAATCTTTATTTCTCCTGGAACTCACATTCTTCTGTTTCTGGCTAAAGAAGATACATTCTCAGAAAACCTGGATTTGAAAATGGTTCATCCGCTCCGTAGCTCCATGCCCTGAAATGAGCCATCCCTCTCTCTTAGCTCTGTTTGTTTCTCTATAAATAGGTGCAATAGCACCTGCTTCCTAAAGCTGTCCTTTAGATTAAGTGAGACAAAGCATATGAAAACACCTGATGGAGTGCAAAAAATACATATAGGAGCTTCTTAAAAGAGGAAAATATTCGTTTCTTAAAGGAGCTATCAACGCTGGAACGTGGGGCGGGTCATGCCTTGTTCTTACTACTCACTCCACAATTGTTTCCAGGATCATCCACACCACAGTTCATTTTTGAAAGCAGTCCTTTCTCTTGCACACGTCTTATAACCTCACAATACCTAGACTCTGACAACCTTAACACCTTTCCTATCATACATTTCATTTTAGAGTGTTTTGCATCTGAATGACATTTACGTTCCCCAAAAAATTAGCTGGAAAGTTGAATTCCTTTGTTTTGGGTTTTCCATTACACAAGTTATTTAGTATCAGGCTTTAGGTCTTAAAACCCTAAAAAAAAAAAAAAAAAAAAAAAAAAGTGCCAAGAAGGAATAGGAATTGTAGCCAGTGATATTTGTTTTGGTTTGGTGACATTTACCTCTTCACCCAGAAGGGATCCTAAGCCCATGGGGTAGCTCAGCGACCTATGCCGGCAGGATGTGGGACCAGCAGTCTGCGCCTGTGGCTAGAGCCTGGGAAACGTGTGTGGGAAGCAGCACGGAAAACCCTGATCACTGAATTGAATTCCCAATTTTTCCATTGGCTCTATTCTGTCCTGTTCCAACATGGCACATTGGAAACTGGGACATTTGAGGAGGATTTCTTTACCCAGGGATTATTTACAAAGGTTTGGTGTAGGAGAACCACAAGGCAGGGCTCAGTAAACGAGGGCTTGTAGCAGAAGAGCTGTTGCCAAGCCGAGGCCTGAAAAGAGAAAGGGAGGGAGCAGGGACCAGACTGCAGGTAGGGAATCTTGAAGACTGGTCAGCTTGAGAGAAGCCAGGTAAAAGGGCTTCCCAGAGAGGACACCAGGAGGATGCCTTTGTCTCCTGTCAAAGCTCCCTATTGGGCAAAGTCCAGTGGAAGCCAAGGGCAGAGAGGGAGGAACGGCGAGTGGGGAGGATACAGAGGAGCAAATGGACCCAGCACACTCCCTGGGAGAAGCTAACACTCTGAGCCTCACCTCCTCAGCCATGAAATAAGAATGATGGTAGTGCCTCCTTTATAGGGTTAAAATCCAACTGGATTTTTTTTTTCCTATTTCATTTATTTATTTATTTATTTATTTATTTTTACAGTAGGTCTTTGTTGGTTATCTATTTTTTTCAAACTGTATTTTTTTTAAAAAAAAAAACCTTTAAACACAGACCCTAGTGCACACACACACACACACACACACAAATTAAATGATGATGGTGTCATCATCTACCTCCTCAAAGAAAGAAAACAATGCCATTGATACAATATTTCAGGACAAGATTTGAGAAGTGGGGTGATGAAACAGGGAAACAGAAACTAATCACGTAAGTTGCTGCCCTGCGGTGACTCAACTTTTCTGCTTCTTCTGCCTCTAGACTTCTTAAAGGAAGCAACAGCAAGATGAATCCTCAAGGAAAATGTAGAGGTAGAGGTTGGCAGGCCGAGGAAGTGGTGTGTTACAGGCCCGGAGCAGGAGAATCCATAGGGGTATCTGGTTGCAGAAGGCAAGGGAGGCTGATGAAACGTGAGGCTAGTAAGAAAGACAGGTGAGGTTGGGAGGTGCCCTGGACAGAGTGCTGGGATCTGACATTTCATCATGTAGGTAACAGAGATCCATTTCATTATTTTAAGCAGGATTATGACTTGAGAATTTTTATCTTTAAAAAATTAATCAATGATATTAGGAATGAAATAGGGGATATCGCTATCTATCCTTCAGCCATTAAAAAAAATAACAAGGGAAAACAATAGACAATCTTATGCTCATTAATTCAACAACTTAGAAGAAATGGACCAGGTCCTCAAAACCACAATTTACTCAAATTCATTCAAGATGAAATAGATAAGCTAAAATGCCCTATAATCATTGAATATATTTCAACTTCCACCAAATTCTAGGGCCTCATCCTCTCCTGAAGTCACCTGGTGAAGGGGGAAAGTGAGCAGGTGGGGAAAGGCACACCCACATTGAATGGCTTTGAGCCTGATATTTCACATCTCACCTCGTCTCACACCCCACTGATAAGAATGAGTTATGTGGTCCACTTAGACATAAGACCTGGAAAATATAATCTAGTTGTGGATCTAGAAAGAGAACACAGATGCTGGTGAGTGCACAGGGAGAGCTGTAAGGGGGGTCTCCTCCCAATGTTTGAGAGCTGATTAATACCACTAATCATGACCAACAACCTCCTCATCATCATCATTTTCTGACATTTATTGAGCATCAATATGTACGGGACCTGTTCTAAACCTATCAAGGTCTATTAATTCATTTCAACCTCACAGTTGCCCTAAGAAGCAGACACCTTTTTAATTTCAGTTTCCAAATGAGGAAACATAGACCCAGAGAGACTGAGACATCTGCTAGGAATTACATGGCCAGAAAGTGGTGAAGCTGGAGTATGAAGCCAGCCGACATTCCTACGATGTCGTCCCACAAAAGGATCTTTGATTCTTCCAAGGGTTGCCTCTGAAACTCTCAAAAATATACATTTAACTAAATTTCCTGTTCATTGGATACAATCAGGAAATAACACCTGCGTTAACTTAAGGAGGTGGAAGTGGAAAAAATGGGAAGTATTAATAAACAGGAAGTTTACAAAAAAACACATAGAAATATCACAGAAAAGAACACAGAATCAAAAGCTGTTATATTAAAATATTATTTAGATAGACGACTAGCAAAACTGATTCAGTGAAAAAAGTAAAAGATGCAAAAACTAAGCATGGAACTAAAAGGGAACATAATCACAGATAAGATAGAGATTTTAAATAATAATAACATAAGAATATTATCAATAATTATGCAGTAATAAACTTGAAAACCTAGTTATGCATAAAATTTTGAAAACTTAGTTGAAATACATTCCTAGAAATATACAAATGCCAACTTGTCAGAAGAATAGATCATTTGTATAAATCCACATATGTTAAATAAATTGACACTCCTTATTTAAATAAAAACACAGCACAACAAAACAAAATATGGTTAGCTTGCTTTGTAGGTGTATTTTACCAAACTGTCAAGGAACAGTTAATTCCTTCTTTAAATAAGTTGTTTCAAAAAATGCAAACCTTAAAACATGCAGTTTTAGGAGACTACTGTTCATTTTAGGAGACTACTATAATATTCATTCCCAAAATAGACCAATATAAGTAATATAATTCATACTTATGAATATAGATATAGATATGAAGATCCCTAAATAAAATAGTGGCTAACCAAATCCAACAGTATATTAATGAAAATAAAACATCATTAGCAGGGAGAACTGATGCTATGAATGCAAAGATGATTCACTATTTTAAAACCTACTAATTTATAACATCAGCAGACTAAAAGAGAAAAACGTGTATGTGTATCCCAATTCATGCAAAAAATAATTTTAACTAGGGGCTGAAATTTATTAAATAAAAATATCTAATAAAAAAACAAGAATAGAGGGAAAGGACCTACAGCATCCCCTTTAAGATCAGGAAAGGATCTCACTCTCACCTCTACAGCTGAACATACTTCCTCATAAGGAAGAAAAATAAATGATAGGTGTAAGCATGGGAAAAGAAGAGATATAATTGCCATTACTTCAAGAAGCCATGATCATCTACCCAGAGAAGCCAACATAATTGACAATTGATTAGAACTATTAAGAACTATTAAGAACTATTAAGAACTATTAAGAAACTATTAAGAAACAGTTAACAAGGACCTAGAAGAAATAAAGAGGAAGCAAGCAACGATGAGCAACACAATAAATGAAATGAAAAATACTCTAGATGGGCTCAGTAGCAGAATAACTGAGGCAGAAGGACGGATAAGTGACCTGGAAGATAAAATAGTGGAAATAACTACTGCAGAGCAGAAAAAAGAAAAAAGAATGAAAAGAACTGAGGACAGTCTCAGAGACCTCTGGGACAACATTAAACGCACCAACATTCGAATTATAGGGGTCCCAGAAGAAGAAGAGAAAAAGAAAGGGACTGAGAAAATATTTGAAGAGATTATAGTTGAAAACTTCCCTAATATAGGAAAGAAAATAGTCAATCAAGTCCAGGAAGCACAGAGAGTCCCATACAGGATAAACCCAAGGAGAAACACGCCAAGACACATAATAATCAAACTGTCAAAAATTAAATACAAAGAAAACATATTAAAAGCAGCAAGGGAAAAACAACAAATAACACACAAAGGAATCCCCATAAGGTTAACATCGGATCTTTCAGCAGAAACTCTCCAAGCCAGAAGGGAGTGGCAGGACATATTTAAAGTGATGAAGGAAAAAAACCTACAACCAAGATTACTCTACCCAGCAAGGATCTCATTCAGATTTGATGGAGAAATTAAAACCTTTACAGACAAGCAAAAGCTGAGAGAGTTCAGCACCACCAAACCAGCTTTACAACAAATGCTAAAGGAACTTCTCTAGGCAAGAAACACAAGAGAAGGAAAAGACCTACAAGAACAACCCGAAACAATTCAGTAAATGGTAATAGAACCATACATATCGATAATTACCTTAAATGTAAATGGATTAAATGCTCCCACCAAAAGACACAGACTGGCTGAATGGAAACAAAAACAAGACCCATATATATGCTGTCTACAAGAGACCCACTTCAGACCTAGGGACACATACAGACTGAAAGTGAGGGGATGGAAAAAGATATTCCATGCAAATGGAAATCAGAAGAAAGCTGGAGTAGCAATTCTCATATCAGACAAAATAGACTTTAAAGTAAAAACTATAACAAGAGACAAAGAAGGACACTATATAATGATCAAGGGATCGATCCATGAAGAAGATATAACAATTGTAAATATTTATGCACCCAACATAGGAGCACCTCAATACATAAGGCAAATACTAACAGCCATAAAAGGGGAAATCGACAGTAACACAATCATAGTAGGGGACTTTAACACCCCACTTTCACCAATGGACAGATCATCCAAAATGAAAATAAATAAGGAAACACAAGCTTTAAATGATACATTACACAAGATGGACTTAATTGATATTTATAGGACATTCCATCCAAAAACAACAGAATACACATTCTTCTCAAGTGCTCATGGAACACT
>NC_041221.1:20669812-20727121 GCF_002837175.3 Physeter macrocephalus
CCCCCAGCCCCGCCCCCCATTCCCTGCATCTGTGCAGCGCTGTCCCCGCCTGAGCATCCCTCCCTCCTCGGAGCCCCTCCCCCTCGGCATCCGGGTGCAGTGGGTGAACCTTCCCCGTGGCCCAGGGCTGCGCTCGTTCCTCGCCACCTGTCCTCTGCCTCCACTCCTGGGGTCCTTGAGGATGGAGATGACACCCCCACGGGAGCGGTTCTGAACTAATCACTTGAGTTCATCAGGATTGGCTGGGACAAGCACGCAGCTCTCTGCTCACCTCCACGCTTTATCCGTCTTGTTCCACATCTTCAACGCCTTCCCTCTCTCTCTGTTCTCTCCAGCTGCTCCAATACTAACCATCCGCTAAGAACAAGCTCAATTCCCACCTCCTCCGTAAAGCCCTCCAGGACTACCCTCTGTTGATTCTTTTCCCTCTGAGATCCTAGAGCACGCTATACCAACCAGTTTTCAGGGGGAAATTCTTTGCCTCTCCTCCTGTGTGTTCATCTTTTCTCTCCAACTCGACTATAGCGTTCTTGAACGGAAATCAGTATTACCGAGTGACTGAATATACTTTTCACGAGTAAGAAAATCAACTTAGGATTTTTTAACTTTACAGTAATGCGAAAGCAATACGCATTCAGTAGAAACTACTTCGACTTTTGAATTTTGAGCTTTCCTCGGGCCCACCGTATGGGGAAAGACACTTCCTCCTGATGCTGGGTGGCAAAGCCCCAGCTCCCCACCAGCCACGCGACCACACCAGGAGACAGCGGATAGATGCAACCACCACGGACCCAGACAAGCACTCTGCTTGTCAGTACAGTAGTCAATAAATTACACGAGATGGTCAGCACTTTATTAAAAAATAGTCCTTGCATTAGATGATTTTGCCCAACTATAGGCTAACCTAGGTGTTCTGAGTGCACTGAATGTAGGTGAAGCTAAGCAGTGATGTTTGACACGTCAGGTGTATTAAATGCATTTTCAATTTATGATATTTTCAACTTACCATGGGTTTACTGGGACGTAACCCCATGGTAAGTTGAGGAAGATCTGTACAACAGAAGCAGCAGCCAAGGAACCAGTAGGAGAAATAATGGTTTTTATTTAAAGACAGTCACGGCATGGAAGCAACCTAAGTGTCCATCAACAGATGAATGGATAAAGAAGATGTGGCACATATATACAATGGAATATTACTCAGCCATAAAAAGAAATGAAACTGAGTTATTTGTAATGAGGTGGATAGACCTGGAGTCTGTCATACAGAGTGAAGTAAGTCAGAAGGAGAAAAACAAATACCGTATGCTAACACATATATATGTAATCTAAGAAAAAAAATGTCATGAAGAGATTAGTGGTAGGATGGGAATAAAACACAGACCTACTAGAGCATGGACTTGAGGACGTGGGGAGGGGGAAGGGTAAGCTGTGATGAAGTGAGAGAGTGGCAGGGACATATATGCACTACCAAATGTAAATTAGATAGCTAGTGGGAAGCTGCCGCATAGCACAGGGAGATCACCTCTGTGCTTTGTGACCATGAGAGGGGTGGGATAGGGAGGGTGGGAGGGAGGGAGACACAAGAGGGAAGAGATATGGGAACATATGTATATGTATAACTGATTCACTTTGTTGTAAAGGAGAAACTAACACACTATTGTAAAACAGTTATACTCCAATAAAGATGTTAAAAAAAAAAAAAGAGTGTTCAGGAAGCTTGCAAGATACAGGGTCAGTCTAAAGAATTATGTCCATCTCCAGAAATACAACTAAAACCAAGATACCACTCATAAGCTACAAATAAAAAAAAAAGAGTGTTCAGGAAGCTTGCAAGATACAGGGTCAGTCTAAAGAATTATGTCCATCTCCAGAAATACAACTAAAACCAAGATACCACTCATAAGCTACAAACTTATAAGATGTCTAAGAATTATCTTAGTCATCTATTAAGACATTCAAAAAGACTTAGTAATAAAAACCACAAGTTAATGGCGTAATCAAAGACCAAGGAGACCAGAGAAAGAGAACAGAGTTCAGACACAGACTTTACACACGTGGGAACTTATGTGATAGTGATGGCCCCATCAATTGTGGAGAAAAATTGTGCAGTAGGATTGTTGGGAAACCTGGCTCCATGTATGGGGAAAATTAAAACTGGATCCCTACTCCACATCATCATGGACTAAAGACCTAAACATGATAGGTAAAACTAGCAAGTTAGCAAAATAGTGGTGGGAGATCCTTTTTGACCTAGAAATGGGAAGGGCTACTTGAACAAACCTCCAACGTCATCTGTTTGTCCTTTCCTCTATGTTGTGGACAATTTCCTTGATTTCATCTTGTCATTCTGATGGAAGTTTTACTTTAACTATCATATCTTAGAAGGAAATCGGGTTAAATGTAGCATCACATATTAAATGTAATGTGATGCTACTTACTATGGACAGATTACATCTCTGTGATTCAGTTTCCTCAACTTCAAAGATGAGGAGAGAAACTGTATCTACATCAGAAGCTTGCCATGGGGCTTAGATGAGGGTGGATGGAGAGATATTGAGAGAGAGAGAGAGAGACATGATGTGCTTGGAAGGATGCCTGGCATATAGTGAGCATCATGAAAATGTGAGTTATCGTTATTATAACCTACTAATATCGTTTTATACTTTAAAAGCTATTTCCTATTCTGGGTATTTCTATTGCAAGGCTTTCTTTTTATAGATATAATGTTTTAGTAGTATTTGATGGGATTAATAAATATCACCCTTTTTTTCTCACCCACATTCTAAACCATCTAGGATAGGATAATTGACTGATATGAAAATAGTCTTTTATTATTATTAAGTTGACACTGAAGCTGAAACTTGGTCAGCTTGCCAAGTGGACTTCACCAGATTCAGTTACCATCACTAGCAGGGCTGGACCATGCAGAGCTTCCCTGACAAGGACAGAACCTGTGCCCTCAGCTTGGCCCATGGTTAAGAGAGGAAAGGACACAGGTCCTCAGGCAAGCAGATCTGAAAGAAGTCGGGGGGCTACACCTGCTCCATAAGGTATCCAAAGTCACCAACCTAAGGAGTTGCTTCTCTGCCCCTGGGTGGCTTACCACAGCACAGGTTTGTTTTTCACTAATGTTCAGTGTCCACTCAAGTCCAGGCGAACATCCAGTGCAACCCTCTTCTGCACAGAAGTTCAGGGCTCCCAGGGGAGGGGGCTCTGCCATCCTATAATTGCCTCACCAGGAACTTGCAGCCACCACAGTGGACTTAACAGAAGAGTACACTGGAGGATTCTGCACCAACTATTAAGTGCTTTAGCTAGAATGACATACGGTAATTCCACCATAGGCCATTGACAAGGACTAGGTATGTGGCCTGTATTGGGTTGAGTAGGATCCCCTCAAAATCCATGTCCTCCAGAAGCTGATGAAATTGACTTTATTTGAAAATAGGGTCTTAGCCTATTTATAATTTTGATAAATTTCTTTGTTCAATTTATCTTGGCCCATATGGTGGTTATATTTTTAATTTTTTGAGGAATCTCTGTATTGTTTTCCATAGTGATTTCACCATTTTATACTCGCACCAACAGTGTACAAGTGTTCCAATTTCTCTACATCCTTGCCAATACTTATTACATATATATATATAATAGCTATCCTAACAGGCGTGAAGTGATATCTTATGGTGGTTTGATTTGCATTTCTCTTATAATTAGTGATGTTGAGCATCTTTTTTTTCTTTTTTTTAGATGTTGGGGGTAGGAGTTTATTAATTAATTTACTTATTTTTGCTGTGTTGGGTCTTCATTTCTCTTGCGAGATATCTTATGGTGGTTTGATTTGCATTTCTCTTATAATTAGTGATGTTGAGCATCTTTTTTTTTCTTTTTTTTAGATGTTGGGGGTAGGAGTTTATTAATTAATTTACTTATTTTTGCTGTGTTGGGTCTTCATTTCTCGTGCGAGGGCTTTCTCTAGTTGTGGCAAGCGGGGGCCACTCTTCATCACGGGGCGCTGGCCTCTCACTGTTGCGGCCTCTCTTGTTGCGGAGCACAGGCTCCAGACGCGCAGGCTCAGTAGTTGTGGCTCACGGACCCAGTTGCTCCGTGGCATGTGGGATCCTCCCAGACCAGGGCTCAAACCCGTGTCCCCTGCATTGGCAGGCAGATTCTCAACCACTGCGCCACCAGGGAAGCCCGAGCATCTTTTCATATACTTGTTGGCCTGTTTTGTGTCTTATTTGAAAAACTGGCTATTCAAGTCCTTTGTCTGGGTTAGCTGGGTTTTTTGGGGTTTTATTTTGTTTTCACTTTTTTTTTTTTTTTTTGCATTTGAGTAGTGAGAGTTCCTTATGTATTTGGGATATTAATCCTTTATCAGATATATTATTTGCAAATATTTTCTCCCATTCTGTAGGTTGACTTTTTACTCTGTTGATTATTTCCTTTGCTGTGCAGAAGCTTTTTACTTTGACGTAGTTCCACACATCTAATTTAACTTTTGTTGCTTGTGCTTTTGATGTCATGTTCAAGAAATCATCGATGAGACCAATATAATGAAAACTTTTTTCTATACAGTAAGTCATACGAACAAGGTCCATTCTGAGAGCTCGTTCATAAGTCCAATTTGTTCATAAGTCCAACAAAGTTAGCCTAGGTACCCAACTAACACAATAGGCTATATAGTACTGTACTATAATAGGTTAATAATACTTTTCACACAAATAATACATAAAAACAAACACAAAAAATAAAGAAAACATTTTTAATCTTACAGTACAGTACCTTAAAAAGTACAGTAATACCAGCTACATCACCTCTGCTTTTACACTTGCTTCTGGATATCCTGGGCTTGAAATAAAGATACTGTACTACTGCACTTTATACAGCACTGTACAGTAAAGTACATAAAATCACAACCACTTGTAGAGGATGCACGCATGTAACAATGTATGCCAGACAGGTGAACCAACTTACGTGACTGGACACGCGAACTCGTGTTCACATCTTTGAAAGTTCACAACTTGAATGTTCGTATGTAGTGGGCTTACTGTATTTTTCTTCCAGGAATTTTACAGCCTCAGATCTTACATTTACATCTTTAATCCACTTGAGGTTGTTTTGTTTTTTTTTTGTATGGTGTAAGATAAGGATCCAATTTCATTCTTTTGTATATGGATATCCAGTTTTCCTGACACCATTTTTTGAAAAGACTGTCCTTTTCCCATTGTGTATTCTTTGCACCCTTGTCAAAAATCACTTGACTGTATATATATGGGTTTATTTCTGGGCTTTCTATTCTGTTCCATTGGTCTTCTGGGTATATACCCAAAAGAATTGAAATCAGGATCTCAAAGAGATATCTGCACTCCCATGTTCACTGCAACATTAGTCACAATAACCAAGACATGGAAACCACCCAAATATCCATTGACAGATGAATGGCTAAAGAAAATGTCATATATACATTCAATGGGATATTATTTAGCCTTAAAAAGGAAAACCTGCCATTTGTTACAACATGGATGAACCTGGAGGAATTTATGCTATAAGTAAAAGAAGTCAGTCACAGAAAGACAAATACTGCATGATTCCACTTACATGAGGGACCTGAAAGAGTCCAACTCATAGAAGCAAAGAATAAAACGGCGGTTATTAGGGGCTGCAAGAAAAAAAAAATGAGGAATTGTTCAATTGATAAAAGTTTTTGTTATTCAAGATGAATAGGTCCTAAAGATTTGTTGTACATACAGCGTCTGCAGTTAACGATATTGTATTCTGCAGTTAAACATCTGTTAAGAGAGTAGATTTCATGCTAAGTGTTCTTACTACAAGAAAAGGGAGAACTAGGAGCACAAGTAAATATTGGCAGGTGAGGGATATGTCTGTTACCTTGATTTGTGTAACGTTAACATGGGTGTTTATAAATGTCCGAACTTATCAAATTGTCCAGTTTCTATATCAATTATACTTCTTAAAAAGCTGTTATTTATTTATTTTTTGCTTGGAGTTTTAAAATTTCAACCTATAACACCAGTAGAAGCAGAGGGTGATGATGGATGTATCGATGGGAGGAGGGTCATCGTAATCAAGTTAAGAGGAGGCTATAGTGGATGAAATCAGGCCCTAATGCAATGACTGTTGTTCTTAAGAAGAGGGAAATTTTGACATCCACACATACACACACATAGAACACCATGTGATGACTCAGGCCGAGACTGGAGTTATGCTATTGGAGGTAAGGACACCAAGTACCACCAAAGAGAGCCAGCAACCACCAGTTGTGTTACTTTGTGTCACTTTATACAGCAGCCATGAGAAACTCATCCATAGCTCTATCCAACTTCCAGGGGCTTGGGTGGGACAATGCATGGAAGAGCTTGACCACTGTCTCCACTGTAACCCTTCTGTTGTGCACCTGGGGCTACCCATCTGATTCTGCTATTCTTCCTCTTCCTAGACTGGCTGTGGCTCATCAGAACTTCCCTTCACTTTCGTGAGTGCACGTCTGTGCATCTTGGATGTATGTTCTAGGGTTCAGACCAGTGAGAGCAGTAAATGCAGCTCATCCCCAGAGAGAGAGATGAGAGCATCACCAGGGCACCATGGAAACTGCAGAGTCAAATTAAACATGAATCCCAGGCTTATCCTACACAGCACACAGGCACAGGCACATACTCACCCACCACTACCAACTGCACCACAGAGTTCAACTGCATAATCATAGGACATGGACATCATTTGGGTTCATAGCCCCCAGGAGCCAGGTTCAGCAAGCATGTCATGGGCTAGTGTCTTGACCCTAGGGCTATAGCCAACAGGTTGTCTGCACCTTTGGCCTTTGGCATTACTGGTTCCACACTATGCCATCCATTGATGCAGCAAACTGTTTTGAATTGATGTTTGGTATAAAGGCTTTTACGACGGCAATCCACGCTTCATCTCTTGCCATAAAATAATTATTTGAGAAATGCACTGTTAACAATTTAACATTTAATAAATAGGAGGTACTTTTCAGGGAACTGAAGCCCATTATGGAAATCATAATTTGTGCTTGGTGCCAGGAAAATGTATTCTCAATTTCACTGTACCCTGTGCCCAGCTACGAAACCTGAAACTCCCTCTGCATTATATATTCTCATTAGGAAAGATTAACAAACCTAGTGTAAACAGTCCTGCACAGCATGCACCGTTCTAAGTGAAGACACCAAAACATGTCAGCCTTTCTTACAGGGATGGCAGAAACAAAATTGCCCCTCATTTATACGAGGCAACTATAAATGCTGAAATAGAGATTATCATGCATTCAGAATGATCCTGCCTGTGTACTTCCCCCAGCAATTTATGCATTCTGCAGTCCCTGGCGCAGCAAGCCTCTTATCTTCTTCTGAACTTTTCAGAAAATACCAGTATTTGAATCTTGAAATTAAATTGCATGTAAGCAATACCACAAAGATCTTTTCCAGTGCACTTATGACTTTCATTTATGATAATCTATGCCGTTCTGTCATCTATTCTGGAATTCAGACCTAATAAGACATCATACTTCAACGGTACAAAGGCAGCAGCCTCATTCATCTCATAGTTAAAGCAGTAATAAAAAGACATCAGATGACACAAATACCAATATTTCAATATATTCGAATTAGAGGTGAGGAATGAGTCGGCTGTTTATTTTGCTGATTAAAGAAAGAGCTTTTTCCTACATCCAAGTGAGACTGGTATTCAGATACCAGATCATCAGTGGGGGAAAAAGTGAATTAAATGTTTAAATGTATCATTGCACCTCCAACGAAATTCTCAGATCAAGTCACAAACACTCTATATTAATAAAGGATCTAAAGCTGATGGGATTTTCTTGCCTATCTTCCAGAGCATATTTGGAGAAATGAAAGAAAAAATATCAAAAGCAATGATTCCCTGTAAAGGAAATAGTTATTTTATATTTCTTCACAGTTTAGAGATAAAGGGGGTAGAGTGGTAGAAAATGGAGGAAGTTTAATTTGTTGAATTCTATACACACAGCACTTCTGTACCTTGATATTATAGTGGAAATGCCACTTCGTATGTTGAAGTCCCTTAAAAATGTGAAATTGAGGACTAGGTGTTTTGTACGTTCTTGCTAATGTCTACATGAGTTAAACCAATCCATACAGTACTTCCTACCAAGGTTGAGACGGTGAAATATTCCCCAGGGGGGTGCAAAAGGCAACAATAGAAAGTAAGAAGTAAACTAGGCATGGAAATAGGAGGGGTCTGGGCCAAAGGGATGGGCCAGCTGGGGGAGGCTGAGATAAGACCCGTCACCTCTTGGTTTAAGGAAGACCTTGAATTTGGCTTTGCCTCCTTGAATTTGTCCATGTATCTACCACCACCTTCCTGTCTTGCCCATACTCTGAGTTGAAACTATGACTCCAAGCAAATTTGTGCAGAGGGCACTTATTCTTGTTCATGTTCACCAAAACTGAGTTTTAATCCAGGGCTCAGATAGGATGGAGATCTGTTCTCCTCACCAATGAGAAGTGGCTGAGGAAGCCTGCGGAAGGGTCTCTAACCCTACTGCCAAAATTCTATCTGAGTAGTGTGTATTGGGAAGCAATGTGATTCTGTGGGACTATAAAAGCAGGACAGCCACTGACAAGAGGAAATATAGGGAAGGAAGTTTCAGCTGACCACAAAGAAAGTGCTGCGTTGCACTTAGAGCTGCTGCAAATACTGTGGGCTTTGGAGGGAGGGATTGTGTTCTCTGGCACCGAGACAGTGATAGAGTTTCCATGTTTGGGGTGATGTTTCAAGATCTAGCGTTCCAGGGGGAGAACTTCTGCAGACTGATAAGCACCGTGGGGGTGGCTAGGAATCCCAGGATGTCTTGAATCAGACACTGGCTTATGAAGTTGTACCAAGAAATGGAGCAGGAATACCCACGGGCAACGCATGGCATCTCCTAGGTGAAAGAGAGAGAGATTTGACCTCAATATTTGGCTCTGTTCCCATGTGTGTCACAACCACACAGACTTCTAATAGCTAAAGCAGGCCCTTCTGGAAGATGGGCAGTGAAATGTGCCTGGTGGCTTAAAGAACGCTGGATGGCTGAGCTGGAATCCCCCCGAGCTGATTTCGATGGAATGGAAACTACAGGGAGGCATGAAAAGACCACCAGCCTTGGAGTTAGCCAGACCAGAGTCGGGATCCCCATGCTAGATATGCTCATCAGCTGGGAGGCCTTAGGAAAGTCACTCAGCCCCTCTGAGCCTCCATCCCTCATTTATAAGGGTGAAGATGACACCTCCCCACGGAGCTGTTATAAATATTAAACATCCCTGGCACATAGGAGGCACTCAATAAATCACAGCCATTAACTGAGAATGCTGTACATTGGAGGTAATTGAAATCTTCACCCAGAGAAAGCTTCCCTAGCACTTTGTAGGTGTCACTTGGTTTGACGTCAGCCTCTCAGGCCAATCACAGGAGAAGCCACTCACCCCCCACAGTGAGAAGACTCCCCAGAGATGACATGGATTTCACAATCATCTTTCTTCAAAGCCCTGCCGACCAGCAGTACCCAAGAACACTTGAAAACTCTGCCGTGATCCAACCAGAGCACTCAGCCAACATTCTAATTTTTCCAGCAGCTTCACAAGAAGATTAAAAAAAAAAGAAAAATTTGGCTGCCCAATTCAGTCCTCACCTGTGTGTACATCCATCTTATATGATTAGTCAAAGCCTTGGTCAGCTCTATGCAAAGAGTCACAAATACGCATCTATATGTGATTCAAGGGGACGTTTCTCCAGTAATCTTGAAGCATCCATTATAACTTTGCTCAATTACAAGCCTTTTCCCTTGTGTACATTTTTTAATTAATAAACTTTATTGGCGAGAGCAGTTCTAAGTTCACGGCAAAATTGTGTGAAAAGCGCAGAGAGTTCGCATACACCCCTGCCGCTGCATGTGCATAACCTCCCCACTATCAGCTTCCCCCACTGGAGTGTATTTGTTACAGAGATGGACCTACGATGACTCATCATTATCACCCAGAGTCATGCTGTACCTTCCACGGGGTTGGACAAGTGCGTAACGACGTGTATCCACCATTACAGTGTCATACAGAGTAGTGTCACTGCCCTAAAAATCCTCTGCACTCTGCCTAGTCATCCCTCTCCACTACTAACACCTGGCAACAACTGACCCTTTCACTGTCTCCATAGTTTTGCCTTTTCCAGAATGTCATATAGGTGGAATCGTAGAGTAGGTAGCCTTTTCAGATTGGCTTCTTTTACTTAGTAATATGCATTTACGGTTCCTCTGTGTCTTTTTATGACTTGATAGCTCATTTGCTTTTCACACTGAATAATATTCTGTTGTCTGAATATGTTACAGTTTATTTACCCATTCACCTACTGAAGAGCATCTTCGTTGCTTCCAGCTTTTGGCAATTATGAATAAAATTGTTATAAACATTTGTTTGCATGTTTTTGTGTGGACATAAACTTGCAGCTTCTTTGGGTGTATACCAAGGACCTCGACTGCTGGAATGTACAGTAAGAGTGTGTTTTTTAAGAAACTGCCAAACTGCCTTTCAAAGTGGCTGTACCACTTTGCATTCCCAGCAACAATATATGAGAGTTCCTGTTGCTCCACATCCTTGTCAGCACTTGGTGGTATCAGTGTTCTGGATTTGGGCCATTTTAATAGGTGTGTAATGATTTCTCAATGTTGTTTCAGTTTACATTTCCCTGTTGACATATGATGTGGAGTATCTTTTCACATGCTTATTGGCCATCTGTATTTCTTTTATGGTGAGGTGTCTATTTAGGTCTTTTGCCCATTTTTAAGTCAGTCTGCCCATTTCCTTGCTGTTGAATTTTAAGCACTCTTTGTATATTTTGGATGGTCTTTTATCAGATAGGTCTTTCACAAATATTTTCTTCCAGTGTATGGCTTATCTTCCCTTTTTCATGAAAGTTTCTTTTGCAGAACGGAGGTTTTAAACTTCATCAGCCCTCCCCTTCAAGCAATACTGACCCATTGGAAATTTTTAAATATGGTTTTGGTTTTCCGTCTCCTATAGCCTTGACCAACTGGGGGTTTTGACGGTGACGTTCACTGTAGAAGATGCTCCTTCCCCTTATAGCCAGAGACACTCATGGAGATGCCACCAAGACTGGCAATGTCCCCCTGTGACCTGCAGATACCCATTAATAAAGGCTGCCTGCAGGTGCCCTGCTGAGACCCAGCCCACATTCATCTGGATTTGGAGGGCCTCATGTGCTGATGGGAATGAGGCCTCCAGCTGTTAGACCACATCAGACGGAGAGAAAGAATGGTAGCGTGTCATTACCAGTGCAGAACCTAGGTGATTATCCCTGTCCTCTAAATGACAGCATTGATTAAATAGTAATTAATTCCTCAACAGGCTGAATTAAATAATCAAGTGAGCTTCAGGTAATGCAATTACAATAGTTATTTAACACTTAATGAAATACTCTTGTAAGTACCAGTATGAAAAGGCTTCCCTCTATCTTGAAGCAGCCCCATTATTATGGAATGACTTTCCTACCAGGACCTAAGGATCCAGTTGGCAATCTATGGTACCCTTGTGGGACAAAATAATTAGGTTAAAAGGTGCCCAGTTTCTCATCCTCTAGCTGAGACTGGCCATGCCGCCCAGCAGTGGGACCAACCAGCACTTGAATTTGCCTGTGGCTGGTGTCCAGTCTTCCCTTCTGCAACTACCTGAAGAATCGGTACCAGCAGTGCCTCTGAAGACGTCTTCTTCATAGACATAGCATCTACCCTCAGATTTCTTCATCCTGAAATGTCCTCACAGGAAGGTAAAAACATGTTCATAAGACCAGGTGTGTCCATATTATTCAGAAGACTATTAATTTATATGTTGACTGGAACTCAGGTGTTTAATCACATTCCCTTGTGACCCAGTGTTATTAAACGAATGGATTGGGCAAGGCAATATTACGGTAATATCACCTGTTAATAAAAATAATCCTACATTCTTTCTACATCCGTGGAAGATTTGATGTTAATGACATCAAAATGCAACAGCTGAGGAGTGTTGACACTTTCTGGGTAATTTTTTGAGAGTTTGGTACTTTTGCTTCTGGGTTGTAGCCTTAAGATAAACAAGCTTCCCTTCTCCACCCCCAGCACAAAGTTATGCTGACCGGGAATAATAAAACTCATTGACAATGCAGTTTTTAACCTCCTGGTCTTATCATGAATATTTACTATTTGGTTGGGAGCTGGTACAGGGCAGCTGCCTCTCCGCTTCTCTCCCTGCTGCCGGAATCCATTGTTAGGAGAGTGTTGCCATGGCAACAGAGGGCCACAGAAGGCAAAGAAACTGACAGTCACCCAGACAAAGCGTGAATCTGTGGGCCAATTAAAAGGTTCTGTGCTCAGGGTCACCTTGTAAATGAGAAAAGTCTGTCAGAAACTCATGATCACAAAGGGCTCTGCAGAGAAGCCCTAGGAGCTACCAGCCACGCCTCAGTGCTGGTTGTTTCCAAAGTTCAGTCCACTGTTCCCTGGGTGAGGAACTCGCAGGTCATCCTAATTCCTTGGCTGGGCCAGATTAGGAAATGATTGGGATCTATTTTTTGCCAGTCGGTGCATAAAACAGCAAACCGGAGTGATCGATTAAAAGCAGGCTGCTTTCCTCAGATCCTGATTTAGATCTGATGTTGTTTGTAAATTAAAATTGGTTTCAAAAGCTTATGAGCTGAAGGTGGTATGTGGGGACGGTGGGCAACTTAAGCCTTGCTTTCAGGGTCTGGAAATATGGTAGACTACCATCAGTCTAATCAAGGCTGGAACAAGCTCTCTCCTTGGACCTTGATTAGTAGGTGCTCCTTCAGTGGGTTCTTGGGACAAGCTGACTCTAAGCATCTCTAAGATACCAAATAGCTTCAAGAATATGGAGTCAGGATCTTGCCCCAAAACAACCCATAACTGCTCATTGACAGTTCGGCTCTCCCTTATCCAGCTCCCACAGACCTCTGCAGCCACACCTCACACTGTGTCCCATAAGGGCAGTCACTTCCAGATAAATAGCTTCACTACAAACACAGAAGAGACTGGGTTCCTCCTCTGACCCTTTAGAGATCAGTGGATGTTAAGTAGGAACAGAGAGTGAAATTCCCAGAGAAACCAAGGAAGCCACAAGGAAGGGCCAGAATTTTACACAAGAGCCCAAAACCTAGAAAGAAAATCCCACAGCCAGACTCTGAAGATCAAAACCTTCACTGAAACCTTACGGGGTCCCTGAAAGACTGAAGCCGTGAACTCCTGGCCCACCCACCTCTGTTAGTGTCTGGGTCTTATAACCTGCCTTCAGATGCTGGGCAAAGCAGTCCCAACATCTCAAGTCATCCAGGAAGTATTTTGTGGAGCTTGAGAGCCCCAGAGATGGCCTCATCCACTTCCTCCTCTTCTTCCAAATGGCCAAGGCTCCTTTCTGACAGACAGAAAAGACTGTAAGTTGGTTCTGGAGTCAGACTTGTGTGTCCATCCCGGCTCACCCCTGGTCTCCACGTGACCTGGAGTGAGTTGCCTCATGTGTCTGCTCCCTTTTTCATCAGACTATGAAGGGGCAACAACAGTACTTCCTTCCCAAAGTTACTGTGATAATTAAAGAATGGAATCTTTGTAAATGTTTAGAAAGATGCCTGGAGTATAGTAAGCCCTCGGTAAACACCAGTATGTGTCATGGGTTGAGCTGTGTCTCCCAATAAGATACACTGGAGACTCAACCCCCAGTAACTCAGAACATGACCTTATTTGCAAATAGGGTCTTTACGGAGTAGTGAATTTAAGATGAAATCGTTAGGGTGGGCCCCAAACCAATACGACAGGTGTCCTTTTAAAGAGAGGAAAAATGGACACAGGGGCAGACACGTATAGAGGGGAGGGGATGTGAAGACACAGGGAGAGCACCACGTGAAGATCGGGGAATGAAGGGATGCATCTACAAGCCAAGGAAGGCCAAAGATTGTCAGCAAACCACCAGAAGCTGAGAGCAGGCACACAAGATTCCCCGACAGGTTTCCAAAGGTCATGTCAGGCTGGCACCTTGAGTTTAAACTTCTGGCCTCCAGAACAATGAGATGATAAATGTCTGTTGTTTAAGCCACCCAGTTTGTGGCACTTTGCAGTGGAAGCGTTAGGAACTAATACAGCACGTTCATTAGAGTACATGTAAATAAGCTCTAATCCAAGAAAACCAAAAATGCAGGACCTTTCTTTTTTTCTTTTTTTTCTAATTTTTATTTTTATTAGAGTAGAGTTGATTTACAATGTTGTGCTAGTTTCAGGTGTACAGCTCTCTTCTTTTTCAGATTCTTTTCCCATACAGGTTATTACAGAGTGTTGAGTAGAGTTCCCTGTGCTATACAGTAGGACCTTGTTGATTATCTGTTTTGTATATAGCAGTGTGTATATGTCAATCCCAAACTCCTAATTTATCTCTCCCTATGCCCCCTTTCCCCTTTGGTAACCATAAATTTGTTTTGTTCTGTTTTGGTTTTTTTGCGGTACGTGGGCCTCTCACTGTTGTGGCCTCTCCCGTTGCAGAGCACAGGCTCCGGACACGCAGGCTCAGCGGCCATGGCTCAAGGGCCCAGCCGCTCCACGGCATGTGGGATCTTCGCGGACCGGGGCACGAACCCGCGTCCCCTGCATCGGCAGGCGGACTCTCAACCACTGCGCCACCAGGGAAGCCCCATAAATTTTTTTAAGTCTGTGAGTCTGTTTCTGTTTTGTAAATAAGTTCTTTCTTATCACTTTTTAGGTTCCACATATAGCGATATCATATGGTGTTTGTCTTTCTCTGTCTGACTTACTTCACTTACTATGATCATCTCTAGATCCATCCAGAAAATGCAGTACCTTTAAAAAGAAGTTTCTCATCAACCTGTCAGGTGGTGTTCAGTCCTGGGCAGGTGGAACTCCTCTGCTCCATGAGCTCATGCTGGAACCCAGGTTCTTTCTATCTTGTTGCTCCACCCCCTGCATTCCACTCGGTGGGAAGGGGCAGGAGAGAGTCTGAGACACATAATGTTGGGGCTTCAGAGCTCAGGACATGACCTGGAGGTGAGGCATCACCCACTTCCCATCAGCACGGGCTGAGTCACATGGCCACACCTGCCTGCATGGGTGGGGGAAGGGGATGGAGCCACTAATGCCCCTTGTTGAGATTTTTTTTTAAATAAATTTATTTATTTTATTTATTTATTTTGAGCTGTGTTGGGTCTTTGTTGCTGTGTGCGGGCTTTCTCTAGTTGCAGCGAGCAGGGGCTACTCTTTGTAGTGGTGCGTGGGCTTCCCATGGCGGTGGCTTCTCTTGTTGCGGAGCACGGGCTTTAGGCACCTGGGCTTCAGTAGTTGTGGCTTGCAGGCTCTAGAGTGCAGGCTCAGTAGTTGTGGCACATGGGCTTAGTGGCTCCACGGCATGTGGGATCTTCCCGGACCGGGGTTCGAACCCGTGTCCCTTGCATTGGCAGGCGGATTCTTAACCACTGTGCTACCAGGGAAGCCCCCTTGTTGAGATTTTTTATTATTATTATTACTATTATTATTCAGTGAATGGGAAACCCTATACTACATTTGATGAGAAAACAGTGTAGGGAAGTAGTCCATGTCAAAACCGAGAGCATAGGCATATACCACGTAATGGTTAAAGTTTGACAGAATTAGCCCTTTTAGAGGAAAGACCCTCCCCAAAATAGCTGGACAGGATCTCCCAAGAGACAGTCACAGGGGACACTCCCAACTGAGAGGTTATAGCTGCCCTGAACTTCAGGGCTCTCTGTGAGAGAACTGGGGCTCTCTGTGAGAGAATTGGGGCCTCCCAGTGACCAGTTTAATTGCTCTTTGCAGCTGAATTGTCATTTCTTTAGCTGCAGCAAGGTTTGGGTCATCTATCTGTCTGGTGGTTTTATTAGTATCTATTTTTACTCATAACTAGTAGATAAATAGGCAAGGATTTCATGCCTGATGTAAACCTCTCTGTTAAAAAGGCTCATTCATCACTAACTGCCTTAGAAATTATAGCCAAACCATGCACCTTCTGAAATAATTTGAGGCATTAAGATGCAACTGTTTATCAATTAATTTAAACTCCAGTGAGAGTTTTGCAGACACAGGCACTTTAGGATTTGGTTTAATGGATTGAATTTAGACTACTCTACAAATGAATTCCGAGATCAGGGTTATGTACCTTCACAAGCTGAGACTTTGTAAAGTTTTCTTGGAGGAATGAAAGAATATATTATAATCTGGATTCCTTATGTGTTTCCCAGAAGAAATCAGCAGTCAGTTTCTTCTACCGTAAAATTAATCCAGAAAGTAAATGAACATAATATAAGAAATAATTCTTTTGAGGCACACAGGTATTTTAACGCCAACAATCGCCAACAAAGTTTTGGCCCTGTGCTTCTGAACCCCTTTGAAAAAGACATCAAATCTTATCAAACTGAATTTGAAAGAGATCATAGAGGATTTCCAGGAAGCTCTTGTGAGGATCAAAATGAAGGTTTATAGCAATAGAAATAAACTTGATTTCTAAAGTGACTTTTGACAACATTGTGTTAATAATCTTTAGGGAAAATCTTCTCAGGATGAGTATTAGGTCATGGGGTATTCAATCAGTGAAGTAATGTTGAAGTAGGGAATGTGCAAATTAAAGATAGCATCATTTGTCTTAAACTGATAAGAGACAAGACCACAGGAAGAGTCTCCAAAATATACGGCAGAAAATCCCAAGATTCTATAGATGAATTTGTAGCCAAAGAAAAGAGGTAAATGTTGCTACAGAAGGAGGAGGACAAGGAGGATGGGGCGGGGAAAATGTGAAATGCCTGAATTCATTCTCCCAAAATGGTAAGAAATAGTACAGTGACATGGAAATAGGGTTTAGGTCAAGACTGGAAACTGGCAGAAATACTGCATCTAATCCGAATTTGTATATAACAACCCTCAGCCCAGGAGCTGCACAAGGCCTTGGACACCCAGGCCAAGAGCAGAGCTAGGGACTAAATCTCCCGACCTCCGTGGCCTTGGGCTGAAGGACAGCCACACGGCAGACCCAGAGACAGAGAGAGCGGGCTTCACCCAGAGGCTATCAGAGACCACCCAGCCCAGAGATGTGCAGCTGCAGGCGGCTCGGGTCCCGGAGGGCCCGACTCCTGCACTCCAGGTCTGCCCAAGTCGAAGGCAGCACCTCAGAGCAGATAAAGGTGACTCCAGCAACTATGATCCCAGGTTTTGGCACCTTCTTCTTCCTTCGGTTGTCCCTCTGTGTCCTCAGCTGCCTCAAATCTCAATCCTTCACCCTGGGCAGCAGACTCCATCTCAAACATGATGCACCCCTCCCCACACCTGCTGCCCCTCCAGCCTCCCCTGCCCTTGTTCATTGGAGCATCACAGTCCTAGTTGCTCAGACAAAATATCTAAGAATCATTCTGGACTTCTATCTTTTTCTCACACATCCCACATCCAACACTTCAGCAGATGCTATTGACTCCACCTGCAAAACATAACCCAAAGCTGTCCTCTTCTTACGGTCACTACCCTTGCTAGGAGTCCCAACCCACAGCAGCTCTCACCTGGATTATCAAAATAGCATCCTATCCAGTCTCTCTGCTTCTCCTGGTATCCCTCCAACCCCCTCACCTCATAGCAGTCAGAGTAATCTTTAAGAAACACAAATCAGACCATGTCAATTTCCTCCTCAGACCCCCATTCACAGAAATTCTGGGTCTGATGGAGATGGTAACTAAAAAATTAATATGGTGACAGTAGTGTGATTCAGACTCTGTAGGCAACCGTATGCTTGCCAGTGGTATCCCCCAAAGGCCCCCAACTGTACCTTTCAGGTACAGACCTCCCCACAGAGCTCCAGACCCTCATATCTGAGGGCTGGCTTATTATCTTCATCAGCTGTTTCAGCACAATCTCCAGCTCAACACATCAGACGCTGAATTCATCCTCTCCACCCACACGCTTCCCATCTCAAACCTGGTCCCAAATGGTCTGCTCCTCAATGAACGGCACCAGCTGCGCAAGTCACAGTCTCGGCGTGACCCCTGGCATCTGCCTCTCCTCCCCCAGTGTCGACTAGACAACAACTCCTGCCTGTCTCACATCCTAAGTATCTCTTAAATCAGCCCACTTCTCGCTATTGCCACCCGCCCCCTGTGGTCAGTGAGAGCCTTACCTGTCACCTAATTGGTCTCCCCGAGTCCACTGTGGCCTCCCAGGCTGATATATTTCCAAACACGTGGCCTTCCCCTCTTCCCCGGGAACCCCAGTTCTGTGCTGCTCGTCCTCACCTCAGTGTCTTCTGTCTCTTCAAAGAATGTATCTAATACATTCTTCAGTGTGATGATTTGATGAATGACTGCCGACTCAACAAAGCGTGAGCTCCGAGATGGCAGGAACGAATCTGTATTCGCCCATCATTGTATCCAAGAGCCCAGAGCAGTGTCTCTCTCATTGACCTATTTCTGAGTGAATTTCAACTTGATGGCAACATATTTTCATGGAGAATCAGAAGTCTGAATCCGAGCACTCCTGCAGACCCTGGGGGACTAGGGTAATGTGGTAGGGTAGCTGTTCAGCTGCAAGTAAACCTTCTCTTTAGGAACAGGAGCTTCGGGTTCTGACATCAACAGCATCTGACAAAATCCCCTGCTACCCTTATGCACATGGCCAGAATCAAATAAAATAATAGTAATGAAAATTATTACTAATATTATTTCAGAACTTCAGAGTGTCCAGGGCATTTTACACACGTTACCGAATACTGCAAAGACATCTGAGGGAAATCTCAGCCAGCAAGCAGAGTCGATACAGCTCTATTCCCTAACCTATTTGCGATCTTGGTTGGACACGTAGTGGGAATAGCCCAAGGAATGCACCGAGCTGACACGTGCTCATCACACCCCCTCAGACGAGCAGAGAGTGAACTGAAAGAGCTACCTTCCAAAGATGGATTAGAACAGGTCCAGAGAACGACAAAAGCTTCTCCTTGACACATTCTCCCCTGCCTTTTCAAGCCCTTGTGTTCTGTATTATAGCAGATGTCACTTTCAGGACCCTCCTTACATCCTTGTGTGAATCCTGATCACCTCCCCTTATAAACAGCCCCTGGATAGAACATACATGGCAGATGCACGTGCTTCATGTCTGTGAGGGGGCAACACCCCTAGGGATAATCCATCTCCAAGCAACACGGAACGTGCTGTGCATGGGAGATGACTCGCTCTGTATCCTGAACAGCCCTCACACGCACCCTGAGACATAAACAGGAGGCCTGACAGTGAGGGCCGCATGCCCAGCAAAGCCGGGCACGGTCCACATCCCACCTGAAAGCTCCCCTCCTCACAAGAGAGCTGTCTGTCTTACTCTCTCGTCGAAGAGAGGAAAGGCCTCTGAAATGCATCCTGCATGTCTGATTTTAAGTTTGAAGGGCTATGAGTTAGCCTTGCTGAAACCCAAATTGCATCTGCTCGTCTCATCATTTCATTTGAGCTGTTTTATTGTGTCTCTTTTTTGATCCCCGGTGAAACGGCGTTGGTCTCACGTAGCAGATGCTCAAGGTTTTCATAGGAAATAGTCTTACACAGGCACACACACGCGTCAGACACGCACTCGCTATAGTTACGGACTATGATACAAATCTAACCCTGCCTTGTAAGATACTCAAGACATTGCTCTACTTAGAGAAGGGTCAAAAGCAGCCAAGAGTGAAGGGGAGCCGGGGCAGGGACCGCCTTGGTCAGCAGGTTCCAAGTGACTCCTCCACAGACTCACCATCAACGATTCTTAATCTCCAGGGTGTCTCCGAATTGCTCGGAGAGCTTGTTAAAAATTTAGATTCCTGGCTCCCACCCCAGGAGGTCTTGATTTAGCAGGTCTTGAGCATGGCTGTAAATCTGATCTTCGCCAGCAACTTGCTTGACTCAGAGCCTGTTTGTCCAAGGAGCAAACTGGGCTGTGACACTGAACCTGTCACTCTCCCCCCCAGAGCCCTTCCATCATCCCCCAAGAAGGGGCTCTGGCTCTGCCCCAGGTGCGTCTCAGGTTCCCCTCACAGCGGCCATCTCATCTCCTGGCCCTTCAGCTCACTGCCCAAACCCCCTCTCTCTCGAAGCTGCCTCCACCCTCCTGGGAAACCGTGCTGCGATCTGCTCACTGCGTCCCTTACTTGCGGGACATTCTCCAGCCTCTAGAATGGCCTCGCCAAATCATTCACCTGTCACTGCATCGCAGCCCTTCCTCAGCCCCACCGTGGTGGCCTGTCCCAGGTACCATGCTGAATCCTATGATTCCTCCCGGGGAATTGCCGAGCTAGGAGTGGTCTTGGCGACCCCCGAAGTAGATACAAACAAAATGATAGCAGTTAATAACATGCAAAACAAGATTATCTACTGCTGATGGAGACATGTATGATATCAAAATATAAAAACATGCCCAGTAGTGATAAGTGAGTGGATGAGGTAGGAAAGTTCGTATGACTCAACTGTAATATTTTATGCCTTTAAAGGAATGAAGAAAATAGGGTGAAGCGCTAAGATATGACGTAGCTGCATCATAGTTTATGGTGGTGTCATATTGTTCTCTATATTTTTCAATCTGCTTCAAATATTTTCATAATGAAAAACACTGAAAAGGAATGAAGTAAAAGTATAAGGAAGGTACCCCTGAAGAAATTTAGATTCAGCTGTAGCTTACCTTTCTCTGTTTTTTATTACAGAGCTTTCCTACAGCATGGCAAACAGCCCGGCGGGGGGAGGGGAGCCCAGAGATTGGAATTCCAGGAAGTATCCCCATAAAGCTGATGTCCAGTTCTTTCCTGAGTGGGGATTTTATGGGGGGAGAAGCACCTTTCATACCTAAAGAAGGTTGGAGGCAAGGCAAGGAGACCCAGGGGAAGGGAAGATTGTCCATTACGGCCAGCCATCATGGAAAGAATTGCACTGGGGTGTGAGTGGCCCTCACCTATGAGAGAGTGATTCTCTTTTCCCTTGAAAGGATTCCCAGGGAGAAACGATACAGGATGGAAATTGGGTTTGGGAAAACTGGAATGGTGATAATGATAATGATGTATTATAATTTCTCAACACTTTACTCAACCACAAGGTGCTGTGCGCGAGGAATACAGAGAAACTAAATTATCATCTTTGTCTTCTAAGAGCTTACAGTCTATCAGAGGAGCTGTAGGTGGACAGATTCGAAGGCACTTGCATTTGTGCATGGGAGGGTAATGATGATGGCCCTACGCCTGCCTTGGTCACTCATTTCCCCACTGTGTCCCTTAGAGCTGGGACACCTTATGCCATCAACAGGCATTTGCTGAACTGAACTGAAACACTTAATTCTGCTGATAATAATCATCACGTGCCACTGTACAAAATCCATCTCTTTATTGGCCAAATATTGGTTCCAAAACCCATGTATCTTTCCCACTTGCCTACACAGGAACCCTGGACATACCCCCAAGAAGAATTATCCCACTCTGCATCCCAAGCATGCTGGAAATTTCTTGAAATCAGAGACTGGGTCTTGGCGGAGGTGGCTGCGGTCACCATGGAAACACGCTGCTCTACTGTCCTGCTGCAGGGAGAGATTTTGACTGCCAGGTCCAGCTGCTGGCCTCTGGGTCCCCTGCTGCATTCACACCAAGGCCACGCTTCCCCCAGATTCTCCCAGCTGCTAGCTGGGCACGGTAGGCATTGGTGCCTGCCCGTTCCTGCTGAGCCGGAAACTCCTCCAACGAGCAGCTTTGGCTGGAAGACACCTCATCCCCCAGCTGAACCCTTCTCATACTGCACTATAGAATGAACATTTTCTACTCAGCCCTTCCCTCCACCTTCTTGCTCACAAGTGTCAGACCTGCCCTGCAGTCTGAAAGCTCTCCCGGTCTCTTCATGCTCCCTTTTTCCTTTTCTCCTTCACAGGAATTTCCCTGATAACCTCTCACATGTCTAATCCTACCCTAATGTCTGCTTCTCAGAGGACCCAAAGTGACACAGTTTTATTTCCAACACTAGCAAAAGACAAAAATATAATAAGAGCTAAATAGTTATTTTTCAATGAATATAAATAATATATTGAGAAAAAATAATGTTGATGAAAATTGAGAAGTTCTCTACAAAGAAAATGCAAACTATTCACTGGTATCTATAATTGAAAAACCACTTTAATCTAAAATAAGTTTTATGATCAGTGCATTGTTTGTAAATTAATTTTTGTCGACATTTTAAAATTCATGAATGATTAGCAATCAATAAGAAATTACCAAAGAAATTTATAACCTGATTTCTGCTTCACTAATTTAGCCATTCTGGAGGCACTGGGGTCCTCTCTCAGCAGTAGCTAAAGACTACTCTGAGAAAGAGATGGGCCAAATCTTTGTCAGCCTGTGCTCATAGTGGCATTATTTGGGACCTACAATTTTTCATGTTTGCAATTATCAGCATCTATGGGTTCCTAGTTTTCACCCTGATAGTCTTATGTGTGAATGTTCTAACCTCCACACAATTGGAGAAAATAAGCGTAGTAGATCCATCCAGAGTTGATAATGCTCCAATGTTGCCTGAGGACAGGAATACCACCCTGCTCTCCAGGAACTATGCAGTGAAGAGCCAGTGGCAACAGGTTTGATGGGAGAAGCACACCTATTGGTGTGATCCTGATTTTGTGTTAACGTGGTTTACCAGCTCTACACGATGCTAAGAAAAAACAATACTACTTATGTTTGCTCTATAAACTTCAATACCATTGTGCAGAAGTCTTTTTGGAATCTAAGATTGTTCTCTTTATCTACCATATGTAAGAAATGACGTTTACCACCAAAAATATCTATTAAGCATTTGTCATGTGCTGATGTTAACTTTTTGAATTCTCACAGCAACCCAATGAGACAGGAATTATTATTATTGCCATTTTCAGATGAGAAACTAGAGACTCAGAGATGTTAAGTAATTTGCCCAAGGTCACACAGCAAAAAGAGCCAAGACAAGGTGTGAAACTGAGCAAGCTGCAGAGTCCCTTAACAACCCTTCTGAATTTCAACTTCATTTTTAAAAGGCCAATAACCTAAGATGATTTTTAAATTTAGCTTCATAATTTCAAGAAGGAAAAAAATGACTTCTGGTATAATTCCAATTCGGATAATGTCACCATGGAGAAAAAAAGCTGTCAACACAACACACGCCCTTTTAAGCAAGTCAATGCCTTCGCAATAATGTTCTCTTCCTTTGACAAAGAGATTTTTTTCTCTAAGCAGACAGACAGCCTGCTGCTCAAAATTTATTAAAAACATGTTTAGTATTCTGCTCAAATCCTTCTTCCAACTCCGAATGTGAAAATACTTTTATTGCTCTGCATGACGGCCAGATCAATGACCAAGCTGGGGTGGTCAAGGTTTACTTTCCTGAAAAACAATAAGTGATGTTCAGAAAGGGTAGAAAAGCTAATAATCTGTATGATGTGATGTTAAGACGTGTAACATATAATAAATATGGCCATCAATCAACTCTCTATGACACAAATTTTAATCAGGGGAGGTGGTCATTTTTTCAAACATTTAAGATATTAAAAAAAATTATTTGGGAATACAACTATCAGTCATGGCCTATTTGTTCATGATGCCGAGGGCTCTTGAGCCCTTCCTTCTACTTGATCTCACTTGCCCCAGCTGGAGAGCAGCTCATAGACAAGACAGTGGGAGGGACAGGAATGCATCTCTCAGAAGGCTCTGGCTTCAGTTAGCCTTGGATTTTAATTTTTTTTTTTTAATTTAAGTCATCAGGCTTTTGAGAATGAGGCACAACAGGCACGTACAGCTCCTACCGCATGTATGGCTGATGCCTGTACAACATCAACATTTGCGTTGATAAGGAAATGTTTGAATCTCCTTGTGGCAACCCTGCATTCTTGGTCCAGTGATCTGTCTGGACCCTGTGAGTAGAATCCTGGTAAGTCTCTTCAACTCTAAGCCAGTTCCCCATTCTAGAAAATGGAACAACTGAATCTTGGAGTTTTAAAATAGGCAACAGGTGTGAAGTGACTAACAGAAAGTGTGGGAAAGAGGTTGTGTTCGGAAGACCTTGGTTCCGCCAGTTAAAGACCCGATGGAAACGGTGATTTGGAAGGTGTGAATTGCGCTTTGGTGATGGGCGATTTTGGTTTCCTATTTCTGAGTTAGTTGGCACTGCACATTTTTGACTTAAATGGGAGAAAAAGTGTCCACTGGTCATTATTTTGCTCTCAATGGTTTTGAAGAGGAGTATCTTGGTAAGTAAATTTATGTCTTTCTCAAAGTTATATCTATAAACAAAGGTGAGAATTTGATGGGAGAAGCAAGGACCCAGCTAAGCCAGTGAGGGGAGTGGTCCCTGCACCAGTCCTGGGGGTGTTTTCAATGATCCTAGATGGGGCGGTGCCCACATTTCTTGAGGACCATGCTCGGTGTTCAGGACTCACTGTGGAGACAGTAGAGAATCACTGAATCTGGTGCTGAAGGACATGAGTTTGAAAACACTCTTCTTTCACCAAATGAAGAGGCCAAAATCCAGAGAAACCAAAAAAAAATTGTTCAAGGTCATACCACCATTCAGAAAGGAAAAGACAAATCTCATGACCTCCATCCAGGGGTTTCCTACCAGATCCCACTAGTGGCTTGATTGGGATGTCCTGTGCAGGTTGGAGCAGGAAATCCAAAACTGCTGTGTTATCCTGAGAGGTATTTTGTACTAATTTTAAATACATCCAATTGAAATAAGTAAAAGTCATGATGTTAGCCGACAAAAATATTTGTGTAAAATAGAATTATTCTGTTGTAAGTTCACTTAACTACGTATGAATTAGATGCAGAAAAATGTAAGCATTTTAACTCTATTGGCAAAATTTACATGAGATATTAAAGTTGAGTCCAAAGGCAGCATTCAAAATATAGGGTCAGAAAAAAAAAGTCTAAAAGACATTGAAATAAACAAATTTAATTACTGTCCAGGGCACCTTTCTTTGTCTTTGAGGTTTTAGTGGTAGATGTGTAAGTGTAGATGACCAACAGTAATGAAAATTGTTCTTGTCCACATAAAGCACATTGTATCTGGTGGAAACGCACTTGATTTTTGCTCTGTGGATATGGATTAATTTTGTATCTATTTTCAAATGTATTTCTATATTCCTTTACTCTTGATGGTCTATACATGTGTGCATGTGTGTTTGTTTTAACTTTCCTTTGAACCAGTTATAACATCATAATGATTACCTTACTAATTAAAGTGTTAAATAAAATCTTTGATGTGTATTAATTTTATGAGTCATTATCTTACCTAAAGTCATCATTTAATAGCACACACAAAAGACAATGGCCAGTTTTCATCCAAAAAGCTAGAATCCAAATTTTGTCTCTAATTAATAAATGAAACCCTCTGTCCCCCAGAGCCTCTACAGCCTAAAGCTATTTCAGGTACATGTATGCTCACCACCCAAGCAACCACTGCAGCCTTCCACACAAACGGGGGAGGAGACTATGGACCACAAGAGTATCTCTGCAACAGGTCGGCGGGTCAGCATAGTTTTCAGCATTCTAATCAGAGGAATCTAGAATTGAAACAGTCCGCAGGGTAAGAAAACAAAAGTCTTAGCAGAGTGAAGCAGAAGAGTCTGATCTTGGGCCCCACTAGCTGATGCCAGGGAAATCCAAGACCCTCCACTGGTTGACTTCCTGCCTTCTCCCCGCCTTCTCCTTCATGAACAGCACGAAATGCCCTCTTCATCACCAGAAACGAATCTCTTGCATGTGAAATGCTTTAGGAAATTGACGACAATATAATCGTGAGGTTGTAGGTGATTGTTGAACCTCTCAAGTCCTCATTTCCTCCATTTGTCCAAATAATCTCCACTAGAATGATCTGAAAGGTGTCTATAACTCTACTCACAAGGAATTCTAGGGTTATATGTAAACAGCCATGAGCACGTATGTTTTATTTTGTTTTCTAAATTTGAAAAAAATCTGATATGAACAAGGTTTAATCCAATTTCACTGCAAGGCATGGATGAATTCTAACCAGTAGTTTAAAAATGTACCTCTGCATGGAAGCTACATGAAGCAGTTATCAATCTGAAGTTAATTTCAGAGAATATGTTTAATGGAAGTAGAAGGTTAAACTAGAATAAAAAAATTCAGAGGATGGAATAATACTTCTGATTGGCATTTCCATGGAGCTTCACATCACCCTGGGAGGCAGGCACAGTTCCTCTTTCATTCCTGTGTTTAAAGGTTGTAAATGTCACTCATTCAGATAAAGGTAACAGAAAGTTGACAGCAGAAGTTCCCTGAGAGCTGGCGAAGATGATTGTCTCAAACTGTGTTTATGTATTGTGTCAGCTCTGTGTTTAAACAATCAGGGAGTCATTTTGACCTCTCTTGGAATCTTACTGATAAGTTTATTTGGAATATGAAAAGACTTTCTGGTTTTATCTTAGTCTCTTTGAACGTGACTGATTCACGTGATACATGTGATGTGAAAGCATCTGATGGAAATCAGCCCACAGAAAAACAAAGCAGGGGAAGTAGGGCCCTCCCCATCTCAGTAAGGAACAAATTATATCTTTCTAGGAAAATATTAACAAAAATTTAGTAAACAACAAATTATTTACCAAGGTTTTTTTTTTTAATATCTTCATTGGAGTACCTGTGCTATGCGACTGCTTCCCACTAGCTATCTATTTTACGTTTGGTAGTGTGTATATGTCCATGCCACTCTCTCACTTCGTCCCAGCTTACCCTTCCCCCTCCCCGTGTCCTCAGGTCCATTCTCTACGTCTGTGTCTTTATTCCTGTCCTGTCCCTTGGTTCTTCAGAACCTTTTTTTTTTTTTCAGATTCCATATATATGTGCTTTTCTCTTTCTACCAAGGTGTTTTTAAGATGAGTTCCGCTTCAATGGGCAGAGATGGGGGAAGCATTTTAGGGAGAAGATGTGAATTGAACAGAGTAAAAACGAAAGCAAACCCAGGGAAGCTGCTCTTTCTGGAACGGCAGTGGGCTGGGCGTCGGGGATGGGACGGGAAGGGTGGTTTGGAGTCAGGATGGAGACGGTTGGATCCTGCCTGCTGGGATTGGAACCAAGCAGGCCCAGGAGAAGTACTGAAGGGTTTTGATCAATAATCAGACGTGATTTCTTGAGGTTGTCAGAATGAAGAATTAATTGGAATGGCTTTAGCCATAAAGGCAAGTCTTAAGCAAGAAGTAATTAGGATGGTGCCTGGCACACAGTGTGAGATCAAGAAATAGCTGTTGGTCACCTGGGCTGTGAAGCGGCAGTAGAAAAGGGAGACAGAGTCAAGAGAGACTGAGAAAGGAAAATCTATAGGACTCATCAGTGCATTGGATTTGCATCCCCTGCAAAAACAGGGCAGTCAGAGCTATTTTGACTGGGGGCAGGGCCAGCCTATTCAGGCACCACATCCATCTCGAAGGACCCAGTACTGACAGTGATGTGATGGGTCTTATTTTCCTCAGTCAACCATGGAAAAACTCTTCTAGAATCATTTTCTCTTTCACAGCCGAAGTCCCAGCCCACTGCTACTGGTGTCATTTAGGGTCTGTCTTTTCCCTTCGGGGTTCACATCTATCTAAAATGCTATCTAAAAATAGCCACCTCATACAAAGACAGGCAAAAGTTTTTGCCCAAAATATGACCTGGAAATATTTTCCTGGGAACAGCTGGAATGTAATTATAATTCACTAAGAAGAAACCTAATCTATGGTACAGTGGTCTCTCCTGAGAAACCATGTGGACAGGGAAATCATTGTGCAGGACTCTCTCTTGCATCAAAAAAGAGTAACCAGCACCTCTGACCAAAGTCGACCGGATGCCAGTACCTCCCTCAGCAATGGTGAAAATAAAAATCCCCCCACTCCTTTCCAAATACCTCCTATGAAAGCAGTAGGTCTCTAGATAGAAATCTGGAGCACACAAAAGCTAAGACAAAGATCCAGAAGGTAGCTGGGTTTGCCCATAGCTTTCCAAGGAAAAGAGTCTGAATCCAAGGGACACATGTTATTGGCATTGGAAAAGTGAGCAATGGATGATCCACCAGGACTCATCTAGGCTGTGGTGGACAGAATCCTAAAGTGATCTACTGGTGCCCCACACACCCCGGTAGAATCTCCTCCTCTAGAGTTGGGAGGGATCTGTGAATGTAGGGGAACATCACACAAGTGATGAGGTTTTGTTGTATGGCACAGGTGACCCAATCAGGTGAGCCGTTAAGACAAATGTGTTTTTTCCTGGAGGAGGACATTCAAAGGTGAGAGGGATTTGATGCAAGGGAAATTCTCCATCGCTGGCTGTGAAGATGGAGAGCATCAAGTGGCAAGGAGTGTGCACTGCTTCTAGGAGCCAAGAGCAGCCCCCAGTTGACAACCTGCAAAAGAGTGGAGACCTCAGTCCTACAACCGCAAAGATTAAATTCTGCCATCGATCTGAGTGAGCTTAGAAGCAGATCCTTGCCCATAGCCTCCAGACCAAAGGCAGCCAAGCCGATACCTTGATTTCAGTCTGGTGCTGAGTGTGGGCTTCTAACCTTTATACAGACATAATAAATGGGTTTTGTTCTAAACTGCTAAGCTTGTGGTGCTTCTTCATGCAGCAATAGGAAAAGAAAACAAAGGTCTCGATGAAGTTTTCCTCAAGGCAATTCCCCTCCTTTTGCTATAATTTATTATTATTATTATTATTAGGCTTCTTAAGTATCTCAGCCTGGGTCCCAACAAGAACCAGCATGTCCATAAATCAACTGAGGAAACTTACTACAGGGGGTGTTTACAGAGATGTGGGCAGATGTAAAAGAAATCAACAAGGGAAGATGCAGCACCACAGGGCAGACAGTTCCAGGGAGACCCAAAGGCTCAGAAGAGGGGCACTTTCAGATCCCAGAGAGCAGCTGTATTGAAAGGAACCACGGCTTCAGTGCAAAAAGGAACCAAGACACTGAGACCCCATAAGTGGGAATATCTGCCAGTGCAACTGGCCAAACCCCATACAGTAAGACGGAGGAAAGCTGGTCCTTGCACGCAGCAGGTGGGGCAGGGTGGAGAGAGGAGATGGAAAAGCAAATAAAAACCATCAGCCCAGCAGAGATGTTGATACCAAAAGGGGCCCTGGATTGGGGCAGTCAAGGCTTGCACAACTTCTGGTCTCTAAAAAGAAAGGTGACCCATTGTAAATTGCGAAAGTGGCAGTGCCCATGACATATGTAATTCTTTCGAGCTTGGACAACCTTGGGCCAGGGCAGAGAAGAAGGCCAGGCCCCCGCGATGCCAACGCCAAGGGAATGCAGAGCTGTAGACGCGCAGCAGAGAAAACTCCCCTCTTCCACCTGTGGAGGAGCCGTGCACAGATGGCTGGGAGGAGAGAAGAAGCAACTCTCATGAGTGAGTCCCAGGGAAGAAGCAACATGTGAGATGGGCCTTGAGTTTTCAGGCAACGAGGAGGGAAAGATAGTCCAGAGAGAGGGGATGGTGTGTGTACAGGCCCCAAGTGGGTCTTTTAGGCAAAGCAAAGTGGTCCAGCGTGACTGGACCGCACAGCATGTGTGTGATTGTGTGTTCACCTTGTGAGAAAGGACACTAAAGTATTAGATGAGGACCAGGCCAGGTGCTGTGAAGAGCTTAAATGACAATAAAAGCAATCTCATAATAAGAAGCCTGCAGTGTGGAGATACCTCATTTGAATATAAACCCTCACTCAACAATTTCTCAGGATTAAAGTCCAAAGATTACATTCCCTTTTACTCATAAGTTAAAATCCAAAGAAATGAAAATGATAAATTTCTAAGCCAAAGGAGTTCAAGTCCAAAACCTAAAGGTTAAAGAATTTTTTTAAAAGCTTAAAAATATTTTTTTTAAATGTTTTAAGTTTAAGGAAATTAAAATGATGGAAAAAGTACTCTAGTTTGCTCCATCTCAACCTGGGGCCCTGTCTCAGGTGCCCAGGCTACACTGGGATCCCTTCCACAGCTGCATCTGTGTTGTCTTCCCTGACTTTGGTGTGGAGCCTTCAAGACCTTAGAGGTTGAGTTCCTTCAACACCAAGACCCCCGTGAGCCTCAGTCTTTAAAATATCCAAAGTGTTAATCAAAACTGTAAGCAATGTCAACACTGGTGGCACAGCACAAAATGTAGAGAATTGAGATCCTACGTATCGTGAGTCCATGGGAATTCTATGCTCACGGGTGTCAGGAACACTGTACGTGAACAGGATGACAGGGGACAGTAGCTGTGCATTTTGCACATATTTGCCAGTCTCCATATCTCATTTAAGAGGTCTCTCTTTTCTCTGTTCACGTGCATGCTCCATTAAAGCATGTACAGGGTCTTCTGAACGCAGGGTCCATGAAGTCAGCCCTGAATGTAGGCTCCACAACTTGTGATCTGAGCCCAGGCAAATACAATCCCCCACTGTGCCTGGTCTTGACACTATGCATTTACCATATCTCAGAAAGAAAAAAAAAAGGTGCACTATCTCTTCATCTCAGAGTCATATTTCAGATATCTGTCCCTTCTGCAAAGATTAGAAATTTACAATAGCGACATTCCAGTCTCCAGGGCTCATTTAAGAGGTCTCTCCTTTCCTTCCTGCATATTGCAAACACTCTCAATCTCCATCTTCCCTCAGCTTCCCTCTTTCCTGCAGGTCCCAGGCCTCCATGGGCGATGGGTTCTGTCTAATGGCATCACTTCTGCTTTCTCTTATGAGTTCATCTCAGTCACAGTGTTGGCTGCCACCCTTTCCTGCTAAGGAATTGTATATGTCTATGAAAGTTGTCGGATACTTTCCCCTCATTCCCACCTGTATTCCACCTGAAGAACCAGCCTCGGCAGACTTATGACGAACATGTTGGTGCTTCTGTAGTCCACCCCCTCTGGACCTCAGGAGGACCTGCCATGTGCTCTCAAGATGCTTTTGTCCTCTCTCCTGTGACCCAGGCTTTGCTTAGCATGTCTTCTAAGACATCAGTGCTCTTCCTCCAATGCCTCTAGTGTCTTATTTCCCCCTAAATTCAGACGAGTTTCTAACAGTTTGATGTGCTTCTTAAGCTCTATTGTGCTTTCCCCATGAAGTGGAATGTTAGTACAATTTGCTGGAATTCAGGACCTTCCTTCCTTTTATCTTCTTTTAGCTTTCCAACCTCTGACATTTTTTTTTCTAGCGTATCACACTAGATTTTATCTTGAAAGTATCCCATAGTGAGAGAGAGATGCAATCTGGAAATTCTAAATCTGCCAAAGGCATCCACCACTCAAAGCAGTATTATGTATGTACGTGTCCCTGAGTTAGATAATCTTACCTGGAGACGGTCCCCGTCAGAGTCAATCAGATGCCCTCCTAATCTTGTGTTTCACATCCTGGCTCACCTTGAATAGCTGTTCATTAACATGCCTTCTCTTGAGGTACTAATTCCACAACTGCTTTGGATATGCCATTGTGCGGTAAAGACATCAAAATAACAATTCCATGGACACTTGCTTAGACATTCTTTGCACACTTTATGCTGACTTTCCCAGTCCTGCCCTCTTAAATCTCCAGTTTCTGGCCTGCCAGACTGACCAGTCCTCAGGGAACAGCCTGTCCCCAGTGGCTCTGAGATGATCGCCCAGACCTCCACGCCCTCCTGGGAGTTGTCCCAGGCTGTTTACTGAGACCTGCCCTCTCCTCTGTTAGAGTTTTCTGGTTCCTTGTTACCCTTACTGATCTAACAAAAAAACAAGAGATCTTCTCATTTTAAATATTTTCCTTAAGAGAAGTTAGATGGAATACATCGCCTTTTCCCTTTCATATTTGAAGACCTTGGCATTTCTCCAGCCTCATCACTTTGCTTCTACCCCTGTTCTGATTCTACATCTGAAGAACAGGCTCAATAGCATTGCAGTCCCTCCTTGATTCCCAGAGACAACTGAACATGCTCATGTGGGCAGTTCCCTAACCTTCAGTGTCACAATAACTTTGTTCCATTTTTTCTCCACCTTAATCCAGGTAGATGGCATATTCTCTTTATAATCAGGTCCCTATTATTTTATTTGTATGTTAATAAAATTGACCATCTGTGTGGGTAGAGCCATCATTGGGGGTTTGAGACTCTGAAAACTGAAGCTGCGTTTGGTGCTTGCAGGAGGTACAAGGCACCCGGACGCCTGTCTCCATCTGCGCTCTTTCCTCCGGTGATCCCTTCCAGCCCCAAGGCTTTCAATTCCACCCTCAGATTGACAACTTGCAAATTAATATTTCACCTGAGCACCAAACTAGGTCTGCTCCTCAACACCTCCATGAGGATTTCTAATCAGCATTGCAAGTTCATATACCCAAGATCAAATTCTTCACGCCCCCACTGGAAACCTGCTCCTCCCTCATCTCTCCCTCCTCAGTAAGATTTCTGCAGTTCCCAGTTGTGCAAGCCAAACACTTTGACTTCGTCCTTGATTTCTACCTTGATTTTCTTGATCCCTGTTTCATCAGCAAATCTTACTGTTCTGTCTCCAATATATTTCCCAAATATGGCCACTTCTCTTCATGCTCGTCTCTACCACCCTGTTCCAACCCTCTGTCATCTCTCACTTGACTTGTCTTTTTGCATCTGCTCCTGCCTTCCTGCAATACGAAGACCACAACAGCTGGAGTGAGTCAGAGCAACTTACTCCTCTAGGTAAAAGTCTCCCCATTCCTCTTAAAGTATAATTCATCTTCTTCCTGTGGCCAAACAGTTCACACATAGCCTCCCCTTTGACCCCACCTGCCCTCTCCCTCCTGGTCCACCATTTTTCAGCCACATGAATTATCTCTCTGTTCCTAAATGTGCACCCAAGCTCACCCCCTTCTTGGTGATCATGCACTAGCCAGTTCTTTGCCCGGGATGTTCTTTCCTTGGATCTTCCCATGGCTGACTCTTCCATGCAGATCTTGGCTCAATGCCCCTATTTAATGGGACTTTCAATGACTGCCTGGTCAAAATTACCCCCTTCCCTATTCTCAGCCCCTTTTCACCAGATTACCCCATTGCATGTCCTGCATTACACTTATCCCACTATCTAGAATAATCTGGATTGCTTATTTATTCTCTTGTTTCTTATGTATCTTAGAATTGTCAGCTTCATGAGGGCAGTTACCTTAACTGTGATACTTTCCTCTCCATTCCTATCATAGCGCCTATTGGAGCAAGAAGGAATGCCATTGTTGCATCTCAAACCAAATGGGCTGCCTGAGCAGTGCCCAACTTGCAAGAAGCAAGGTGATTCAGTCAAATCCTGATAAGAAAAGAGAGGAGCCAGAGGACTGAGTTGACAACACAGAGAAAAACACCATTTCTCTCCCCAAAGGAGCCCAGAGGAAGAGAGTGGAAAACTTGTTCAATAACATTACTGCTGGAAACCAGAAAAGCAAAGTAAAGCCTTCCTGTGTTTCCAGCCCCATGAGTTACACATGCACCCATCATCACAGAAACCTGCACATCACATCCAACCCTCCTTCTACTCTGAACAGCAGCGAAACCTATTGATCCTACTTCTTTTACCATATGTCTGTGGTCCCCTTTTTCCATTCCTGCTGCCACAGTCTTGATTCCAACCTCACCATCCTCCGCTTGATCATTGCAGCAATCACACCCTCTACACATCCATTATCCTCCACAAAGTGGATCTTTCCAAATTGGTCTCTTACCATGCCACTCCTTGTTTAAAAAACAAAGTTAGTTAGGGGCAGGGAAAAATACAGTACAAGAGGAGTCTGGAGAATTTTGTGGTACCCTAAAGTAAGAAAATACTCAAAAGTGGAAAGAAGAAAGAAAGAAAGAAAGAAAGAAGGAAGGAAGGAAGGAAGGAAGAAAGAAAGGAAGAAAGAAAGAAAGAGAAAGAAAGAAAATAGAAAGAAAGAAAGAGAGAAAGGGAGAGAGAGGGAGGGAGGAAGGAAGGAAGGAAGGGAGGAAGGGGAGAGAGAAAAAAAGAAAGGAAGGAAAGGAGGGAGGGAGGGATGGATTTGGGAAGGAAGGAAAGAAGGAAAGGATGGGTGGAAACGTCAAAAGAATACAGGAACTGACCTGAAAAAGCTCTCTATGACCAAAGCTGAAGCAGTTTCAGCAACAAAACACATAATAATGTTAGTATTGGATTATAACACAAAGAATCAAATAAATATTCACAAGTGCATAGTGATAAATGTTTGAATAAATAAATTATTGAATAAATATGTCACAAGTATTCCTTACAGAATAATTCCAATAAATAAATGTAGAAGGGATGAGGGAAATAGAAAATCAACATTAGAACACCATAGTAAAAATTGTTGCAGGCAAGATTCACCAATGAATGCTTACATTAATGGGCAAAAACTTAAGGAGAAAGATAATACTTATTTAACCTCCAAGTATCTTCCCCAAAATTAAATAGAGAAATGTGGTGACTTTATAATATAGAAACCCCGCCAGCAGCACCTTCACCAACTGATCGAGGTTAACATCACCAGCACTGAGCACCCCAGCTTCCATGCACTGAGAGCATCACCTCTTCCTATAAATCCATAACGTCAGTACGATCTTGAGAAAACATGACAAAACCCAAATAGAGAGATATTTTACAAAACACCACACCTCACCAATAGTCTTCAAACATGTCAAGGCAATGAAGGATTTAGGGAACACTCAGGAACAGATTGGCAGAGACTAAAGACTTGAGAACCAAATGCATCATGGAACCTCGATTGGATCTTGGAACAGAAAAGGACATTAGTGGGAAAACATGAAATCTTAACAGTCTGTGGTTTGGTTAATGATATTATACCAATGTTAATTTCTAATTTTGACAAATGCACCATGGTACTAGATGTTAACATTAGAGGAATTGGGTATGCAGGAACTCTCTGTGCTATCTTTGCAACTCTTCTGTAAATCTAAAATTATTCAAGTAAAAGGTAAAAAGAACTATTTAAAAGCCCTTAGCTAGCTTGCCACAGTCGCTAGACTCTAACTTCTTTGCTGTGGCATCCGAACAACCTGTGATCTTAGCCCCTGTTGCTCTGTCTGGTTCCATCCGGGATGATCCTTGATGAAAGGTCGCCCTCCACACATACACTCAAACAACATCACAATCCAACCACACTAAGCTGCTCACAGGCCCCCAAGGCAACACATGCTTCGTATTCATGACCCCGAGCCTTCATCACTCCTTCATCTTGGATTCTGTCTCTCAACCAATTCTTTTTTCAAAGGTCAAACCAAAAGTCACTTTTACATAACTTTCCTGAGCCCCTACTTCCACCACAGGCAGTTAACCCCTCCCTCCTCATGTCCCCTCCCAGCCCTATACAACCTGAGATTACTTCTCCCATGGCCCTCACCACATAGTCTGCACAACAACTAAACTCTTGGTGCCCAGGGACAGGACAGGTGCCTTTCTCTTTATTGTCCTCGATCATTACTTACAGTGTGTGAGATTAATTGGGAAGGAGGGTCTTCCTGGAGCTGGATAAACCTGTCTGGTTAATAGGCATCTGCAGACAGAGCCTGCGGGTGGGGTGGGGTGTCAGCGTGCATCCTGGGAGGTGGTGCTTATCCATCACTGCCCTTGCCAGCCAGACCTGCCAGCAGCCATCTGCCAAGCACCCGCAGGAAAGGTCACTTCCATAGGTTCCGTGAAAAACCAGTGTCTAAGCTAAAATGCGTAACAATTATGAAGAAAAGTTTACTACTCAAGAAAATGAGCTGCTTTTAAATATAGCTGAACTAACCAGTAATGTAAACAGAGTTACTGAAATATGAACAAGACTTACTCCTCCTTGGATCAAGCCCCTTCACAGGTAGCACTTTCAGTGGCCAGCTTGAGTTAGTCCTAGTATTTATTTATTTTTTTTTAAATTTATTTATTTACTTATTTATTTTTGGCTGCGATGGGTCTTCGTTGCTGCACGCAGGCTTTCTCTAGTTGTGGTGAGCGGGGGCTACTCTTTGTTGCGGTGCGTGGGCTTCTCATGGCGGTGGTTTCTCTTGTTGCAGAGCATGGGCTCTAGGCACATAAGAGTTGTGGCTCCCAGGCGCTAGAGCACAGACTCAGTAGTTGTGGCGCATGGGCTGTTGCTTCGCAGAGAAAGGGAGAGAGAGGGAGGGAGGAAGGAAGGAAGGAAGGGAGGAAGGGGAGAGAGAAAAAAAGAAAGGAAGGAAAGGAGGGAGGGAGGGATGGATTTGGGAAGGAAGGAAAGAAGGAAAGGATGGATGGAAACGTCAAAAGAATACAGGAACTGACCTGAAAAAGCTCTCTATGACCAAAGCTGAAGCAGTTTCAGCAACAAAACACATAATAATGTTAGTATTGGATTATAACACTAAGAATCAAATAAATATTCACAAGTGCATAGTGATAAATGTTTGAATAAATAAATTATTGAATAAATATGTCACAAGTATTCCTTACAGAATAATTCCAATAAATAAATGTAGAAGGGATGAGGGAAATAGAAAATCAACATTAGAACACCATAGTAAAAATTGTTGCAGGCAAGATTCACCAATGAATGCTTACATTAATGGGCAAAAACTTAAGGAGAAAGATAATACTTATTTAACCTCCAAGTATCTTCCCCAAAATTAAATAGAGAAATGTGGTGACTTTATAATATAGAAACCCCGCCAGCAGCACCTTCACCAACTGATCGAGGTTAACATCACCAGCACTGAGCACCCCAGCTTCCATGCACTGAGAGCATCACCTCTTCCTATAAATCCATAACGTCAGTACGATCTTGAGAAAACATGACAAAACCCAAATAGAGAGATATTTTACAAAACACCACACCTCACCAATAGTCTTCAAACATGTCAAGGCAATGAAGGATTTAGGGAACACTCAGGAACAGATTGGCAGAGACTAAAGACTTGAGAACCAAATGCATCATGGAACCTCGATTGGATCTTGGAACAGAAAAGGACATTAGTGGGAAAACATGAAATCTTAACAGTCTGTGGTTTGGTTAATGATATTATACCAATGTTAATTTCTAATTTTGACAAATGCACCATGGTACTAGATGTTAACATTAGAGGAATTGGGTATGCAGGAACTCTCTGTGCTATCTTTGCAACTCTTCTGTAAATCTAAAATTATTCAAGTAAAAGGTAAAAAGAACTATTTAAAAGCCCTTAGCTAGCTTGCCACAGTCGCTAGACTCTAACTTCTTTGCTGTGGCATCCGAACAACCTGTGATCTTAGCCCCTGTTGCTCTGTCTGGTTCCATCCGGGATGATCCTTGATGAAAGGTCGCCCTCCACACATACACTCAAACAACATCACAATCCAACCACACTAAGCTGCTCACAGGCCCCCAAGGCAACACATGCTTCGTATTCATGACCCCGAGCCTTCATCACTCCTTCATCTTGGATTCTGTCTCTCAACCAATTCTTTTTTCAAAGGTCAAACCAAAAGTCACTTTTACATAACTTTCCTGAGCCCCTACTTCCACCACAGGCAGTTAACCCCTCCCTCCTCATGTCCCCTCCCAGCCCTATACACCCTGAGATTACTTCTCCCATGGCCCTCACCACATAGTCTGCACAACAACTAAACTCTTGGTGCCCAGGGACAGGACAGGTGCCTTTCTCTTTATTGTCCTCGATCATTACTTACAGTGTGTGAGATTAATTGGGAAGGAGGGTCTTCCTGGAGCTGGATAAACCTGTCTGGTTAATAGGCATCTGCAGACAGAGCCTGCGGGTGGGGTGGGGTGTCAGCGTGCATCCTGGGAGGTGGTGCTTATCCATCACTGCCCTTGCCAGCCAGACCTGCCAGCAGCCATCTGCCAAGCACCCGCAGGAAAGGTCACTTCCATAGGTTCCGTGAAAAACCAGTGTCTAAGCTAAAATGCGTAACAATTATGAAGAAAAGTTTACTACTCAAGAAAATGAGCTGCTTTTAAATATAGCTGAACTAACCAGTAATGTAAACAGAGTTACTGAAATATGAACAAGACTTACTCCTCCTTGGATCAAGCCCCTTCACAGGTAGCACTTTCAGTGGCCAGCTTGAGTTAGTCCTAGTATTTATTTATTTTTTTTTAAATTTATTTATTTACTTATTTATTTTTGGCTGCGATGGGTCTTCGTTGCTGCACGCAGGCTTTCTCTAGTTGTGGTGAGCGGGGGCTACTCTTTGTTGCGGTGCGTGGGCTTCTCATGGCGGTGGTTTCTCTTGTTGCAGAGCATGGGCTCTAGGCACATAAGAGTTGTGGCTCCCAGGCGCTAGAGCACAGACTCAGTAGTTGTGGCGCATGGGCTGTTGCTTCGCAGCATGTGGGATCTTCCCGGGCCAGGGCTCGAACCCATGTCCCCTGCATTGGCAGGCGGATTCTTAACCACTGTGCCACCAGGGAAGTCCAGTCCTTGTATTTAAAAGTAATAAACCTGCATTCTTTTATAAAAGACTAAACCTCACATGTGTCAAAATTTTGCAAGACCTGCTCCTTTGTGCCTGCATGAACCCAAGTGACTGCAGATTCTGGACTGGCACTGCTCACCCACTACACCATGCTTAGAGACTCTGAAAGGAAGACATCTACCTTGTGATTCAGAGTTCATCCTCACTCTAATTTGATATCGGCAATTCTCCCAGACCTCGAGCTTACTGATGTGAAAGCACTTTGAGTCTTGCTTTTTTAGGTCAGTGAAGACTTTTTTTTTAAAGCTTTTCCTGTTATCTGCTTTTTCATATTGATTTCTCACAATTCCAAAATAGAGTTCAAATAGTAGTGCCATAATAGCTCTTGGATTTCCAGCCCCGCTCTTGATTTGTGGCACTTAATGTTTCATTCATGTAGCCCTTACATAACTCTGCACTTCCACCTTGGCATTGATTTTCCACCTTCACCTTCAATATTTGATCACAGGGATGAGAACAGCCAAATATATAACTGTAGCTTTTGGAGCTAGACTCAAAAGTCATTCTTATTCCTGTTAATGCAGGGGGGGGGGGAAGAAAAGAAGAGAAAGGAAATAGCATTTATTTCTCAGAAGAGAAGCCTACTGTTTTCTGAAAATGATGCTTTTATTGAGCTCCTTTCACAACAGGGCACTAAAAAGTGAGCTATGAGCAACTCCTGCAGTTTCTTTCCACCTCCTTCTCAGCCTCAAGAACATCCCGGGAGGTCAGCAACACCTGGCCCATCCTGTCTGTTTCTCTGTCAAGAAGTGGGACGAAAGAATCCTGGCATCTCCATGCCCGCAATTTATCTCCCGGTGACCGGCCATTATGGTCCTTCTTCTACCCTCCGGAGCTCCCCACTGTAGAAAAACAGTGTGATCACAGCAGTGCTTCTGTTTCAGCTACAGCAGCCCTCTTGATTTTCCCGTCATTGTGGAAATATCTATCAATTTTCCAGATAGCGTTCAGGGCATATTTAACCAATGCTTCATCCACCCATTCAACTAGATTAAAATTGTGAAATTATTTCTCCCACCTCTACTTATACCCTCTCACCTGCTTCCCACCCCGCTGGCCACCGAGTCCTGAGATTGCCCCTCAGAAGCATCTCTGTGATGCATCCCCTTTTCGCATCTTCAAGGCACTGGTGAAGGATCAGCTTTGATATTTCTACCTTGGAACTACAATGAAGAATGGCTTTTACATCCCTTTCCAGAGGCTACAGGGAGAAGGGAGTAGGAAGAGGAAAGAGGTGGGTCCCGGACCCTGAAGCAAAAGTGAGCTAGTGGAGGATTAATATGCAGGATAAATGGGAGCAGGAGAGATGCAGGCTGGTCTCAGAGCATCACACCCAAGACACCGAGTAAACTGTAACCCCAAATTCGGGCAAATATGCACCTTTCTCCATAGTTGGCTACTGAGTTATGCTTTCTGCTTCTTTGTACAAAAAGTTGTTGGCCCTTAGAACTTCTCAGAAGGTTTTGTGCTGCTGTACCCGTGATGGAGGGATCCAGGGAATGGAGCGAAGGGGACAGAGGGGCAGGAGGTGTTAGGAAGGAAACTTTGTTATCATATCTTTTTCCATACTGGACTGGGGAGTAGAAATCTTAAAAATGGGAGGTGGCCTCAGCAGAAGGGAAAAGGAAGAGGAAGAGAATGAAGGAGCAGTTCTTTGCTCCATCTTGCAGACTCTGGGCTCAGCCTACAGACCTGCCACATACTGTCACTGTGTCATTCCCTCCGCATCCCCAACAGCAGGCTCTGCTGCTTCCCCTTCTCACGTTGGCTGCCAGGGAACCCAACAGGAGACAGATCTACTCCAAGGAACCACTAAGAAGCACTTGACATTAACACCTCTTTCCTGCCACTCCCAAGCCCTGCCCAGCCAGGTCAAAGACATAGCCAAGTTCATGTTCTAGCAGCCTTGAGTAAGACAGAACTGCCTGGAATCTCCAAAAACTTAGTTTTTCCATTAAATTGTCAATGGATTTTGATTAGGATTATGACTTAAATTTAACCACTTCTATTAGCACCTTTGTTTCACTTGATAGTTAGCTGGGTTTTAACAAATAAAGTGCTATTTAACTCAGGTGGGCCCAGAGGTATAAAAATACAGCTCACCTTTTATAACATGTAGCAGAAAATATTCTCTGCTGTATGTTCCTAAGGCTCTAATGGCATAAAGCAGTGTACCTAAGCTTATTAATATATAGGCCACTATAAATTAAAATTTTTTCATGGACTCCTAGTGTCAATATAAGTTTTAGCCTAGTGATACTTCAACATGTACAAACATAATAATAAAACTAAATATGAACTCTTTATGCTTGTAACTTTTAGACAAGCTGAAATAATTTGAAAAATTAAATTATAAAGCTGAAATAATTTGAAAAATTAAATTACAATTCTTAGCTTTATTAGTTATATACTTTGAATACTATGAATTTAATACTATGAATTAGGTTATTTGACTGAAATGTGGTGTAGACCATTCCTGAGCAGCTTCTACTTGACTTGGTAAGTCCCACAGTGTAAACCACCATGTGCTCTGGGATAATTCCAATGGCTACAAAGCCACAGTCTAGTACAGATGAATTTGGAACAACAAAAAAGGAGGAGAAAGAAGATGGAAAAAACATATTTGAAAAGATGGCTCAGACCTTTATTACATTGGTGAAGGACATCACCAATAGATAAACAAATCCCTAAATTCCAAAGTAAGATTAATTTTTAAGAAAGATAGTTCCTGATTCAGAAATGATAGAGAAGCTTATATCAATTTAACCCTCAAGCTGACAAAAATTACGAACTCTATGGAAAAAAAAGTTCTGAGGCCACTGGAAGTGAGCCTAGGGTATAAGGAAATTGGAGGTTACACAATCCTTGGAAGACGGGAAACAGATGTGTGAACACAACACTGAACACTTAACCAGGCTTTTCTCTGAGGCCACTTCTGATTCACGGCAGCACGTGAGAGCACAGAGCTCAACCAGAAAGTGGAATTCTTGCTGGAATGGAAAAAAATGGGGCTGAAATAATTGGAAATTGAGAAAAAAGTCCTGGAAAGGGAGGAGACACAGATGGGAGCCCCAAAACCTTCATACTAAATTGAGTCAAATTTTGTACGACTCCAAGAAGCCCAACAGAAATATTTCAGAAGCTGCCTGCTGCTGGAGAGACAGAGATTGGCATTAAAGTCCCACCAGTTAGACAAGCTGGGTGAATGCCTCAAGCTTCCCACTGAAATCCCTGAAGAGACACACAATCAGAATAAATGTCACATCTTAGGACTAACAGGTTCACCCTCTGACCAAGAGCAAAATCTAAATAATCTGTTCCTAACAAAGCCTTAAACCAACTTTCAACAGGATTGAGGTGCTCATCCAGTAATTTAACTGCCTTCCAGAGCAAATACTATATCATGTAGAGGGAGATATCAAACTTCAGAGTTTCTACAATGCCCCATCCAAAATATCAACATAAAGTAAAAAATTACTAGACATGAAAAGGAGCAGAAAAAAATGGTAACCTTATGAAGAGGAAAAAAAGCAGTTAATAGAATAGACAATTAGATGATCCAGGCTTTGGAGTAAACAGAGAAAGATTTATAGGATAAACCAAGTGGTCTAATGGTGAATTGAAGTCCTTGAAAGAAAACAAAATGGGATGTGACAGAAAAAAAAAAGCTGAAAAAATAATGGGTAATAATTTTCCAAATTTAGGAAAATGAATAAATACAAATAAATCAATTCATGATTCTTGGTGTCTTGGGTAATTGCAAGCAGGAGGGGGGGAAAAGGAAGAGCAAATAGGAATAAAGAAGAAGCATGCCTGAGTACTTCATAATCACATTACTGAAAACGAAAAATGAAAAGGGAATCTTAAAACTGAACTATAAGTTTTCTTGCCTCAGATCCAACAAATAAAGAGCTTGGAAGCCATCATCCCATGCATCCTTAGAAGTTCAACATACCAGGAACCAAAGACTTTTCTTGGTTTCATCAGAAAACAGATGTTGAAAGGCAAACCACAAACCTGAAATCTGGAGAGACAAGCATAACCAGAGAGATACAGCACCCAATATGTGCTTACCTGGAGCCACCAACTGGTGGAAACACTTGAACAGTAATTTGAGCTCTTGGAGGCTACATGTGAACCAGCAAGACAATGAGAAAGCCCTAGAAACCACTGTCTTGAGGGGGCAGGGGCCCATGCTTTGGCTTTACTATCAGGAGCCACACCAGGTTTTCATGGTGAAGATCTGAGAAAAATCCCCTGATGGCTATAGCAGAGAGAAGGGAAGAATAATTGAGAAATTCACCCAGATCATCTCCATAGCAAACACCTACTCACCAGGGAAAACACACTGCCAGACTTTATCCCAGGTGGGTTAGGGGCTTTCATCCCACTCCAGCACCTTCTAGACTTCCTATTTCACCTAAGGGAAAAATTACTCAACAAGAGCCAGGCTTCAAGAAGATAGAATGAGGGGAAGACAGAGAGGACATGGATGCAAGCCCCCTGAGTAACTGAGACATAACCAGAGATTATAGGGCGCTCTCCTTCCTGTACACCTTATCACCGACACCAAAAGGACTCCAGTATAACCGTGGAGTAGACCAAAATTTCTGCAAGAAAAGTTCTAAAGGAAGCTCAAAGACAACAGGAGAGACAAAAACACAGAAACTATGGGAATTTTAAACCTCTAGCCCCTACAGCTATAGCAAACATGAAAAAAAAAAAAAAAAAAGCCCAAGTCCTCACCAGATTAACATAAATCCTCACACTAAAGATTATTTCTCTCCATTCATATTACCAGGCTTTCAAAAACAAATTACAAGGCATGAAAAGAGGCAAGAAATAAATAGTCTAAAGAGGCAAAGCAAGCATCAGAACCAGACTCAAATATGACACAGGTGCTGAAATTAGATGGCAAGGAATTTAAGATAACTACGATTCGTATATTAAGAGCTCTAGTGGGAAAAGTAAGCAACATGCAAGAACAGATGATTCTATGGGCTGAATGTTTGTGTCCCCCTATATGTTGAAATCTTAACCACCAGTGTGATAATATTAAAAGATGGGGCTTTTGGGGTGATTAGGTTATGAGCATGGAACCCTCATAATGGAATAAGTGCCCTTATAAAAAAGCACTAAAAACCTGCCTTGCTCCCTTCTGCCATGTGAGTTTCTAGCGAAAATACAGCCATCTAGGAAGTAAGCTCTCACCAGATACCAGATCTACTGGTGCCTTGATTTTGGACTTCCAGAACTGTGAGAAATAAGTTTCTGTTTTTTTATAAGCCACCCAGTCTATAGTATTTTGTTATAGCATCCCAAAAACAAGACAAATGGTTAATGTAAGCAAAGAGATGGAAACTCTAAGAGAGACTTTTTAAAAATGCTAGAAATCAGAAGCACTCTAACAAAAATGAAAAATACTTTTGTTGAGCTTAGTGGACTAAACACGGCCAAAGGAACAACTGGTGAGTTCAAGCTATGTTACTATGTCAAAATATGTCAATAGAAACGTCTCAAACTGAAAGAGAAGAGTTTAAAAACCAAACAACAACAACAGAAAATAACATCCAACAATTGTGAAACAATTTCAAAAGTTGGAATAGCCGAGGGAGAGGAGAGAACTAAGCAGAAGAAATAAGTGAAATAATAATAGCCTTTCCAAAATCAATGACAACACCAAGCCACACATCCAGGAAGCTCAGAGAATACCAGGCAGGATTAATCCCAAATACACACACTCAGCCCTAGACATAGCTCATTCAATCTGCAGAAAGACAAAGACAAAGAGAAAAGTCTTAAAAATAAAAGTCAGGGAGAAAACACTTACCTATTGAAAAATGAAGATAATAATTCTTGTTTCTCATCAGAAGTCATGCAAATAAGAAGAAAGCAAAGTGAAATATTTCAAGTGTTGGAAGAAAAAAAAAACAACCAACCTAGAATTCTATATCAGGGGTAATATCCTTCAAAATAAAGGAGAAATAAAAACTTTCTCAGGCAAATAAACTGAGGGAATTTGTTTTTAGATCAGGCCTGCAAGAAATGTGAAAAGAAGTTGTGTCACTTGGAAGAAGGAAAATGATGAAGATCAAAAACTTGGGCCTACATTTTTTAAAAAGGAAAAGCATCCTAGAAGGAATAGATGAAAGTAACATATTTTCTATTGTTCTTATTTTTAATTGATCTAAAAGAGAATTCTTTGTTTGAAGGAATAATAGTAACAATGTATTGGGTGGTTAAGGCACATATATGAAAGAAATGCACCAAGAGATAGAGGGAGGAATTGAAAATATTCTGTTTAAAGCACTTACCCTACATATGATAAGATATAGTGTTATTGGAAAGTTGACTTAGATTAGTTTAAAATGTATATTGTAAATGCTAAGGCAGCCACTAAAATTTTTTTAAAGAAGTAAAATTATCATTATCAAAGAGGAGATAAAAGAGGATTTATACAGGCACACCTCAGAGACATTGCAGGTTCCGTTCCAGACCACTGCGTTAAAGTGAATATTGCCATAAATAAAGCAAGTCACACAAGTGTTTTCATTTCCCAGTTCATATAAAAGTTATGTTTACACTATGCTGTGGTCTGTTAAGTGTGCCATAGCATCATGTCTATTAAACAATGTATATATATATATATATATGTATTAATTCAAAAAAACGCTGTTGGAAAATAGCACCAATAGACTTGCTTGATGTGGGATTGCTATAAACCTGCAATTTGTTTAAAAAAAAAACAAAAAAGTATCTGTAGAGTGCAATAAAGTGAAGTACAATAAAACGAGATATGCCTGTAAAATGCTCAATTAAAACCAGAGATGGTAGGAAAAGAGGGGAATAAAGTAAACAAGAACAATTGGGATGAATAGAAAATGGTTAAAAACAGTAGTTAATAATCCAACTATATCAATAATCACTTTAAAGTGTATAGTCTAAGAAAATCTTTAAAAGACAGAGATTGTCAGATGGGATAAAAAATACCCAGCTCTGTGTTGTCTACCAATAAAAACACATTAAATATAAAGATTCAGACAAGTTAAATTGAAGAGATGGAGAAAGTTATATCACGCTATCACTAATGGAAAAAAAAAAGCCATAGTAGTTATAAATATTTCAGACAAAGTATATTTCAGAACAAAGGTGATTACAGTGATAAAAAAGAACATTAAATAATGATAAAGGACTTGATTCTCCAGGAAGACATAATGATAAGCATGAGTATGCCACATGACAGGGAATCAAAACGTGAGAAAAAAACTGATAGAAATTAAAGAAGAAATAGCTCCAGTATTTTAGTTGGAGACTTCAACATCCCCTGTCAGTAACTGATAGATCAAGTGGGCAGCAAATCAGTAAAGATACAGATAATATGAACAGCACCATCAATCAACTTGATCTAATTGACGTTTTTTAGAATACTTCATTCAGCGATAATAGAATACACATTCTTCTTAAGCTTACAAGGAAACTTCACCAAGGTAAGCAACATTCTGGGTCATGAAAAAGAGAAAGAATACAAGTCACCAATATAAGAAATGAAAGAAAGAAAGGGCATCACTACTGATCTCTTGGGCTTTAAAATGATAATAATAAAATAATACTATAAATAACTCGGCCCCAAAATTTGATAACTTAGATGAAAGGAATAAAATTTCTTGAGAGACACAAACTATCAAAACTCACACAAGGAAAAATAAGAAATTTGAATATCCCACCATCTATTAAAGATATTGAATCACTAATTAATAACCTTCCAAAAAAGAAAGCACTGGGCCCATATATTTTCATTCATGAATTCTACCAACTATTTAAGGGAGAAATAATACTAATTCTCTATAATATCTTGTGGAAATAAAAGCAGAGGGAACAATTCCTAACTCATCTATGAGGTCAACATCACCTCAATACCCAAAGCGGGTAAAGACACTAAGAGAAAGGAAAACTACAGACCAATATCTCTTATGAATAAAAATACAAAGACATCCTCAACAAAATATTAGCAAATAAAACCCATTGATATATGAAAAGAACTATACACCACAATGAAGTTGTATTTATTTCAGGCCTGCAAAGCTGGTTCAACATTCAAAAATAAATCAAGGCAATCCTCCATATCAACAGACTGGAGAAGAAAAGTCATTTTGATCACATTAATTGACAGAAAAGGCATTTGGCAAAATCTGATGCCTATTTATGATAAAACTCTCAGCAAACTAGGAAGAAGAGAGCAATGTCTTCAACTTGATAAAGAACATTTATTAAAAATCTAAAGCTATCATCATACTTAAGATGAGAGACTGGACACTTTTCCCCTAAGATCAGGAACAAAGTAACTCTCTCACCACTCCTGCTTAACATTGTACTGGAAGTTTTAGCTGGTGAGAAAAAAGAAAGAAAAAAGAATAAATGTGGATACAAATTGGAAATAAATAAGTAAAATTGTATTATTCACAGATATAATGGTCTATGTAGGAAAGCTCAACAAAAATAGTCCTGGAACTAATAAGCAAGTAGATGAAGATCTCAGAATACATGCTTAAAATACAAAGTCCATTGCTTTCCTATAAACCAGAAATAAACAATTGGATTTTCTTTTATTTATTTATTTATTTTTTTGGAGTATAGTTGCTTTACACTCTTGTGTTAGTTTCTGCTGTACAACAAAGTGAATCAGCTCTATGTACACATATATCCCCTCCCTCCTGGACCTCCCTCCCCCCCATCTAGGTCATCACAGAGCACCAAGCTGAGCTTCCTGTGCTATAGAGCAGGTTCCCACTTGCTATCTGTTTTATGCACGGTAGTGTATATATGTCAGTCTTAATCTCCCAATTCATCCCACCCTCCTTTCCCCCTCTGTGTCCACATGTCCATTCTCTATGTCTGTGGAATTTGAAATTTCAAAATAATATCATGATGTTTAATTTTATGTGTCAACCTGGCTGGGCCAGAGTGCCCAGATATTTGGTCAAACATTATCTGGATGTTTCTGTGGAGATGCATTTCCGATGAGGTTAACATTTAAATTAGTGCACTTTAGGTAAAGCAGGTCACCTCCATAATGTGGATGGGCCTGATCCATTCAGCTGAAGGTTTTAATAGAACAAAATCTGAGCACCCCTGAAAATAAGAAATTCTGGCAGCAGACCGCCTTTGCACTAAAACAGCAAATCTTCTTCTCTAGGTCTCCAGCCTGCTAGCCTACCCTACAGATTTTGAACTTACCAAGCCTCCAAAAACATGTAAGACAACTCCTTAAAATAAACCTAGATGATAGATAGATAGCTGATAGATGATGATAGATAGATAGATAGATAAATAGATAGAGATAAATAGACAGATATAGAGATAGACACAACCTGTTACTTGTGTTCCTCTAGAGAACCCTGACTAATACAAATACCATTTACAATAGCACCAAAAATGAAATAAGTATAAATCTAAAAAAATTTTATACAGAGTCTGCAAGCCAAAGACTATAAATTACTGATGAAAGAAATCAAGGAAAATCTAAATAGATGGAGAAATATTCCATGTTTATGGATAAGAAGACTCAAAATTGTTAAGATGTCAATTTGTTCCAACTTGATCCACAGATTTAAGGCAATTCCAATCAAAATCTCACTAGGCTATTTTGTATCTGTCAATAAACTAATTTTAAAGTTGATCTCAAAAGGCAAAAAACCTAGAATAGACAATACAATACTGAAGAAGAACAAAATTGGAAGACTCACAATGTTCAATTTAAGATTTACTATAAAGCTATAATAATCAAGACAGTATAGTATCGGCAAAAGAATAAACAAATAGGTTAACGGAACAGAATTAGAGATCCCATAAACAGGGCCATACAAATATAACCGTCTGATCTTTGACAAAGGAGCAAGGGGAGTTCAATATAAAAAAAGATAGTTTCTCAACAAATGATGCTGGAACTACTGGATGTCACGATGGGGGAAAAAAAACCTAGACACAGATCTTATACCTTTCATAAAAATTAACTCAAAATAGTGCATAGGTTTAAATGTAAAATGCAAAACCATAAAACTAGTAGAAGAATAATAGGAAAAAATTATAAGAACTTAGGTTTTGTGTTGAGGTTTTAGTTACAACAAGGAAAACATGACCCATGAAATAAAAAGTCAAATTCATAATTTAGTCTTAATTAAAATTTAAAATATCTGCTGTATAAAAGACACTGCTAAAAGAATAAAAATACAACCTACAGACTGGGAGGAAATATTTTAAAGGCACATATCTGATAAAGGGCTTGCACTCAAAATATACAAAGAAACTTAAAACTCAAAAATAAGAAAACAACTCAACTTTTTAAATAGGAAAAAATATGCAGACACTTCCCCAAGGAAGATTCACAGATGGCAAATAAGCATATTAAAAATGCTCAACATCATTTTTCAATAGGGAAAGGCAAATTAAAACAATAAAGAGATACCACTACCTACTTATTAGAATAAATACATTGGCTAGAATTGCCTAACATTCAGAAAACTGAAAGGATTAAATGCTGGCAGAGATACAGAGCAAAAGGAACTCTCATTCATTGTGAGTGAGAATGAAAATGAGAATGGGACAGACATTTTGCAAGACAGTTTCACAGTTTCTTATAAAGCTGAACTGGTCTTATCATATTATCCAGCAACCATATTCCTAGGTATTTACCCAGACAATTTTAAAAGTTTTGTTCACACAAAAGCCTGCATGCAAATGTTTACAGCAGCCTTATCCATAATCATCCAAAACTAGAAGCAACCAAGATGCCCTTCAACAGGTGAACAGGTAAACAAACTATGGTACCTCCATACAATGTAATACTATTCTGAAATAAAAATAAATGAGCTATCAAGGCACACAAAGACATGGATAAAACTTAAATGCACATTGTTAAGTGAAAGATACCGATATGAAAAGGATTCATACTGTATACTGTATGACTCCAATTACATGATATTCTGGAACAAGGAAAATTTATATAAAGACAGTAAACAAATTAGTGGTTGCCAGGAGTTCAAACTGGGAGAAGAGGTGTGTAGGTGAAGCACAGGGGTTTTTTATGGTTGGAAAGACTGTTCTGTGTGATATCCTTTTGTAATGGTGGATACATGACACTATACATTCTTCAAAACCATAGAATTTTGCTGTACAAAGAGAGAAACTTAAGGCACTCAAAAAAATTAATCACTCAGGAGATTATGGGATCCCAGGAGAGAAAGCAGTCTGTGACAGAAGAATCTAACTATTTTACAAGTGTATGAAACCACCTCTTTTAAGAAGCAAGGGGACAACATGCTGGCCTAAAGTAATTTTGGGTTTTTTTGTTTGTTTGTTTTTGTTTATTTTCGTTTTTAATTGAAGTAAAAAAAAATGAGTGGAACCTGAAGACAAAAGACAACAGAAACTGTACATAAGCGCTGTACACTAGTTGATAAGGGTGTTTCCCACAGGAATCCAAGTTACCAATTCTGTAACCACTGTATATGTGGACATGTGGATGGTGGGAGCCAGGTTTCTCACTGTTGGAGTGGAGGTTGGAGACAAGCAAAGGAGAAGTCGCTAGAATAATCCAGGTGGTAATGGATCAGAGGTGGAGACACAAACTTAGGATAGATGGTTTCACAGAGAAATAGTTATAGATATGTATTTATACACAAGTTAGTATATCCACATATATTTCCTTGCTCTGTTAAATCAGATCATCTAGGAGCAAGAACACCCCAATATGAACAACCACATCTAGTGCCCCAATCCTGGCTTCTAATACTACTCTGCAATAAAGGACCCAGGCTTTCTGGAGAAACGGTTGGCCCTAGGACTAGGGCAAGAAATATACAAGATAAACTTGAAAATCTTGTAGTGCCAGGAAGCAAGAAAGAGTTAAATAATAATAAAATAATTAATTTAATTTAATTAAAAACTATGATGAGGTTATATCAAAAGGTCATAGGAGCCAACTAAAGAGTTCCCAATGGTCAAAGCTGGATCATTTTGAGGAACAAAGTGAATAAAATAGTATGGTATTATAACCCAAAATATAAAATAAATAGCCATGAGTCCTCATTGATATAAATAAATAAACGAATAAATAAATTTATGGAGGAGAATAGCGAAGTTTCCCCTGCAGAAGAATTCCAAATAATTTAGATAGATCATCTGTCCTCAGAGATGAGGAGCATAGCTCTCTGTGCTTAAGTGATAGCTGTACATAGTGGCTTCTTGCCAAAGAGGACAGTATGAAGATGGAGAGGGTAACTTTTACAGTAAAGAAACTGACAAACACGACCTCATCCAGGTGTTCAAGGTCAGTGTCAACAGTGATAATTCATATGGATCATGTGCACACTTGATATGATGTGATGAGAATGGCATTTTATATCTGTAGTCTCTTTCCCCAAGACCTATAACCCCAGACTAACCATGAGAAAAACATCAGACACATCACAATTGAAAGACATTCTACCGATTTCCTGACCAGCATTCCTCAAAACTGTCAAGGCCATTAAAACAAAAAAGTCTGATAAAAACAGAACTGCCTAGCAGAACCTAGGGAGACAGGATTACTAAATGTAAAATGGTATCCTGGATGGGACCCTGGAACAGAAAAAGACATTAAGTAAAACTCAAAATATCTGAATAAAGTATGGGCTTTGGCTAATAACGTCAATATTGGTTCATTAATTATGACAAATATATCATACTAACATAAATGTTCATAATAGGGGTAACTAAGCGTGAGACGTATGAAAACTCTCTGAACTATCCTCACAACTTTTCTGTCCATCTAAAATTATTTTACAATTAAAAGTTTATTTTTTAAAAAAATAAGCTATAAATGACATATAATCAATGAATTCCTTAACTCTTCCTTACTTAATTTACCTCTTAATTAGCTTAATTTCTTAAGTTCTTCTTTTAAATTGTTCAATTCTGGAACATTATAAAGAAAACCCAAACTGACAGAATGAGGCTCAATCTATTCAACTCTTCCTTCAGTTGAGATTGTAATGTGATTGACACAATTTCAGCATCATTAATGCACAATCTTCCTCATAGTCTTCAAGCATTTTCATTTCCTGGTACTAAGTTTTCAAATTTTATTGGAATGTCACCTTCAGTGTATGCTTCACATGAGCAAAATCCAATTTTCTCTAAAATAATTTCAAAACTATTTTAATCCTAAAAGCAAAATGCCTACATTTAGACTTGGCTTTTTCGTAGGCATATCATTAACAAGCAATAGTTCATACCCACTAACTGTGGATGGTACAGATCAGCATTAATTTCTTTTGCGTGCTGAAGACCATGTTAACGTTTTATTTGAGGATCATTGTTTGACTTCATTCTTCTAGTAAGTATTTTATCTTGTCAAAATAAAATCTATTTTCTCTAACTGCATAGATTTGGTATTCCCATCATGTGGTCGAGAAGGGTTGGAAGGTCAAATTTGATAAGAGGTTCTGTCTTTGGGAAGATTCAGAAAATAGCATATACAGTATAATTATTGCATTCATTGCTCCAAAAATGTTGTCACTATGTGTAGAGTTGAGTCATGACTCCTAGTGACAAATGGATTTTCAGCCAAAATTCTGGTTTGTACACTTTTCTCTTTACCAACATTATTAGTGCCCTTAACGTGCACTCAACTATCACAGTGCCTGAGACTAAAAGTTGTTCTTCACACCTTTTCCTTGTCAAAACCTACACATTTTACAATAGATATAAAACCAATGACAACTACTAATTTTGATGCCTGTTTTCTTCTTTCTGGTAGTTAACACTAAATACCATAAATGTTACTTATTCAACAGAACACTTGTCCTTGGAAAAGTTCATGGAAATTAGTAATATTTACTTTTTTAAACATTTGTGTATGATTTCTCCTCTTACTTTTGTTTTCATTAAAATATGGATCTTGATTGAATATCTCATCCTTGATAATGTTCATCTGATTTGTTTTGTGTCTCTATTCCAGGTTCAGCCATTCTATCATCTAACTTTGCAAGCATTTCTACAAAACTAGGAAATTTCTATCGTTTTCTATAAATATTGTACTAGTGGCATCACACATACAAAAAATCATGCTTGCTAAATATTGATTGAGCAGATGATATTATTCTTTAAGAACATTATATCAATGTACTTCAGTGTTCACGTGTCTTTCTTCAACACTCTTGATTGTTTGCTGTTTATTGAGACTTTTCCCCATCGTAGTAATTACAAATGTGTGATTTTTATGTGCAAGGTATGTTTTATGTTCTTATAATTAAGAACTTGGATGTTTCCAGCCATAGATACCATCTTAGCCAAAGCTTTGTTATAAAATATGAAAAGTTGTTACAAGATACTTTGCCTTTACACTTAAAATATAAAAGTTGGTTTCCATATTTTCTTCTTCCACTTGAAATAATTGTGATGTAAAATACTCACTTTTCTGTCAGACTTACCAAAGGAAAATCAGAATCAATTTGAGTCATATTGCATTTGCTAGAAACATTCACACACTATCCAAACGATGTGATGAGGTTTCATCTCTCTTGCCCAATCTACCAATTTCATGAATATCATTTCCTTCATCTTCTAACAGCAGGCTGGCACTGTGCCTGTCGCTTCCAGTTGTGGTTTTGATAAGAAATACTCTTTTCCACTCTCATTGTTTGATCAAAAATTCAATCTTCCTTTAATAATGATTATAAAGAGATTTTATCTGACCTGTTTAAGCTTTATATCTGGTGAGAATAATTTTCTTGCTCATTTTCAGTTTTTTCAATAATTAAATCTGACTAATTATAAAATGTGTAATATGAGTTTGCAAATTTCATCTGAGTCACACTCCACAGAAGTCTGCTCAATTTCATTGTTCCACATTAGTTTTAAATGTAAGCAGACCTCCTCTTCTGAAGATTTTCCTATTTCCTTTCTGCTTTCTATTTCTGAACCCCACTTCCATATTTTCGACTTCTACAAAAAAAGCTGACTACATTTATTCTCCACGATCTAACATAATCTTTTAGTTTCTAATGTGCATTTCAGATTAAAATATACAATGAAGTGTTATTTGAACTGTATAAATTTGAATATATTTTTATCAAAAAGATAAATACATGGAATATACATCTACAAATGTACAAACTAAAATAATATTTAAAATGGACAATTTAAAAATGGATTACATTTTCTCAAAAAATTATTTTTCTTCTAAAATATTTAAACCAATTTCACAAAGGTCAGACACAAATTGTAATTGATAAACTCAAAAATTTTTAATCGAAGTTATAAAGCTGTAATTATGTAAATTTTAAACTATAATTCAATCTTATCAATATTTTTATAGCTATAAAGTTACTCACAGTTCTCATGTTGAAATTCTTCTAGATGCCAATGTGAAGACTTGCTATCATGCTTCACATCAGGGACTGGTGTATCTAGACCTACCCAAGCAACCACCCCTGGCAGCTCCCACACTGCAAGTCTGGGGAGACTCACATCCCCTTTCACATTCAGAACCATCTCCTTTGCTTTGAGACCACAGAGAAGATGTGGAGAAGTTGATCTGGGGCCTGAATGGTGTCAGCCAAGAGGTAAGAGGTCCAGGGTTAAGGGCTATGCTGTGCCCATGTGGAGTGGCAGGAACTGTCCCCAAAGAAACATACATTTGTCTGTGTTTGTTCTATGCACAGCCCAGAGCAGAGTCCTCCTGCTGGGGGCAGGAGCGGCACTGCCTATTGGACCTTCTACATCCTCTACAGAACCACATGCACAGGTGAGGAGAGACCATGAGCAGTGACGCTTGGGGAGAGATCTTTCTAAGAGCCAAAGCCACGTTCACAGCCCAGATGCCCATTAGCAGTAGAATAATCAATTCGTTGTGTATTCATACAAGTGATATGGAACAGCCGTGGAAATTAAAGAACTAGAGGATGTGCGACAATGCAAATGAATGTCATGCCCATACAGCAAACAAAAGAAGCCCTATGTAAAAAGTGATTGATTTCACTTAAAAAAATAAAATAAAATGAAAACAGCTCTTGAGCTTAGGGACTGTGCCTGCCAGGTATAATTGTAAAGAGAAGCCAGGAAGGGGTCACCACAACAGTTGGCATGTTGGTGGTTTTTAAGGGGAAGGGCAGTCATCAGGAGGGACACGGGTGGCTTTTGGGACTCTGGAATTGTTCTTGCTATGGTCTGCACGTTTGTGACCCCCCCAAAATTCAAATGTTGGAAACCTAATGACCAAGGTGATGTTATCAGGAAATGGGGCTATTGGGAGCTGATTAGGTCCTGAAAGTGGAGGCTCCTTGAATCGGATTAGTGTCCTTATAAAAGAGGCCCCAGAGAGTTCCTTCAGCCTTTCCACCACGTGGGGACACAGCAAGAAGTCTGAATTCGAAGAGGGCCCTCACCCCACCACACAGATACCATGATCCTGGACTCCCAGCCTCCAGAACTGTGAGAAACAAATGTCTGTTGTTATAAGCTGTCCAGTCTGTGGTACTTTGTTACAGCAGCCTAAGTGGATTAGAACAGTCTTCTCTCTGAACTTGGTGGGGTGTTTGTGATGTTTCACTGATATGTTTCACAGCATCATTTATTAACCACACATTTATGACAGTGCACTTGTCTGTATTATATTTCAAGAGAAAATATTTTTAAGTGAATAAGGGGTAAAAAAATAGGAGGGAGCAAACTCTAGACAACTTATTTAATCATTCATTCACCAAATATTTATCCACACTGTGCGCCAGGCTTCTCACAAAATGTGCAGACACAAATTCAATATTTGAGATCCCTCTCTGTCCTTTGAGAATATGTTTGTAAACAGTCCCCTCAATTCTTCTCAGCTTGTGGCCACAAATACTGCAAAGGGTAAGACACGTGAGTTCTCTCCTTGTAACCTGGACCTGCCCTTCCTGAGTGCCAGTCAGAATGAGGGCCCTTTTCTAATGATGCTCTGAACAGAAAATGCAGGCATGCATCTCAGACATTCACCAACATCCTTTATTAAATAACCTGCAAATTCCCCTTCCCTCAGCTTTCCCAGGGGCAGGGGGGTGCTGGGGAGCTTCCCCTCCAGAACTGGCCTTGGTGCTGAACCTTCCAGAGGAAGGACCACCGTATCTTTCAAATTCCCCTTGTTCTTAAAAACCTATCAGCTTTTTTTCAGTGGAGGGGGAGGGGGGTGTCTACCATCTTATTTTTGAATTTATTATTTTAGCAGGTGATCATGATCAAGAAATTTAAAACACAAATATAAGAAATTCTTTCTCATATTTTCTGTGGGCCAAAACACACTCATCCATCATTCTTTAAATCACTATGATGGACAGTTTATTTTCCAATGGACCAAGCTTCCCGATAATCCCAAATGGACAGCAATAACCAGGCTCAGATGTTTAGCTCATAATCCCCACAACTCTATTATGTTCAGGAAACATATAAAAGACTGTTGGTAGACTGTGTGTAGCTGAAATTCACAGATCAGCATCCCAGTAGAGGAGGTCAGTCTGGTCTTTGCCAGAGAAGCAGGTGAGATGAATTCAAATCCTCTAAAACACCACGGGCTTCTAAATTCCATGCATTCTTTTTTTCGAATTAAATTTTTAATTTTTTTTTAATTGAAGTGTCGTTGATTTACAATGCTGTGCCAATCTCTGTTGTACAGCCAGGTGACTCAGTTATACACATAGAGACATTCTTTTTCATATTCTTTTCCATTATGGTTTATCACAGGATATTGAATATAGTTCCCTTGTGCTACTCTTAATAAGTGGGCTCAGCGATGAACAGCCACCTTTTGACTCTAGCAGTGAAACATCAAGGACAGTACTTTCACTCAGGAAATTCCAAATAAGTAGAAAACTTCATATAAATAAACCAGACTTGAATCTTAGTAGACTATCTGGTATTATTAATTTTTTCTTGTAATCCTTAGTATCTTTCTTGATTTCTCAATATCTTTTTACAGCATTTGGAGAACATTTTCAAAGCCCCCTGTAGCTAATTTAATACCTATGAATTCCCCATGGATATTGTAGGAAGATTGTGCAGCTTAGGGGATTAAGTACTTTACATTTTATTACAAAGGTACAGGCTCAAAATATAGAAAGTCCTATTATCTGAAGAATATTTTCCCTGTACATAAAATGAGTTATTTTAGGAGAGAAAATTATTATGTTAAAAAGCATGTCACCATCAATAAAATAATGTGTTTAAGTACAGTTCAAAGATTTAAAAGTCAAGAAAATTCAGAAGAAAGTTATAATTTCAGTATGATACTACCCTGTATTTATAGAAAACTATTTTAATGGAATTATTAGTCACATAATCTTGAATTTCTTTCATTGCTATTCACTAGTATTGTCCCAATTAGAAGTACTATTCTTGCTCTTTTGTGTTAGTTACAACCACTCCTCAAAAGAACTCAAAGTAAATAACTTTAAAATTAATCTTGCAATCCCCACATGAGGTAAAATGAAGTGGACATTATGCCTCTTTGTACTTAGGAATGTACTTCCATGAGAGGAGCCCTAGGTGAAGATTGCAGTGTTATTAAGGTGAAAGCATCAAGGTACTTGTGGTTAATGTGGTGCTGACTGCTTACCAGTTGCTGGGTTAGTTCTCCTCAGTTACATGTTTGCAGCTCATTGGTGAGCTGTCTCTAACCCAGATGACATTCAGATCAACAGGCAGTCCCGGACAGGGTCTCTCAGAAGCTCTCAGGGCAGCTCTGAGAGCCTTGCCCTAGACCAGTCCTCCTCACAGTGGTCCAGGGGGAGGGGAGG
>NC_041221.1:20727191-20747134 GCF_002837175.3 Physeter macrocephalus
GGAGGGGGAGGAGGAGAGAAGGGGGGGAGGGGGAGGAGGAGAGAAGAGGGGGGAGGGGGAGGAGGAGAGAAGAGGAGAAGCTGACATTTCATCCTGCCCATTTCCAGCACAGTCCAAAAGCCCAAAGCGAGAAAATCACTTGCTTCAAGCAGCATGCCTGTCTCAGTGGAAATGGAAAAATTGTCCATATCAGTGCCTTTTGTTTCTTCATCAAGTCATCATTTACTTAAGTGATAAAAGAAATCCATTTTTAAGAACCAGGAACATTTAGGCCTTTCAAAGAGGACTGTGTCCTTCCTGAAATCCTATATCATCTCCTTTAAAAACTCTCTACGGTATATCATACCCAAAGAGAGTGCACAAAACAAAACCAACACCTTAGTAAAGTATTACAAATTAAACACCAATGTAACCACCAACTGGGTCAAGAAATTGTCAGCACCTCAGGACTCTCTAAATAGCTTATGTAAAGTTGAATATTCAAAGGAAACAATGTTCATGCCCTTTTCTTTTTCAAGAGTGTCTTGGAATAGCACCCATATAAACTTTAGAATCAGTTTTTCAAGTTACACACACACACACACACACACACACACACACACACACACACACAGAGCGTTGGCATTTTTATTGGACTTGCATTGAGTCTAGAGATCAGTTTGGAAGAGTTGTTATCTATCTAATGGTGAATCTTCCCATCTGTAAATATCTATATAATAGTGAATCTTCCATTTATTGTCTTAAATTTCTCTCATTAATAGTGTTCCGCATGAAGTCTTACATATGCTTGCGTTATTTATTCTTAAACATTTGATGTTTTTATGCTATTTTAAATATATTTTTGAATTTAATTTTCTAACTTAATGGTGCTTATATACAGCAATGTTTTTTAAATATTGTTCGCATTAATTTATCAACTTGGCTATACTTATTATAAATTCCAGCAATCTATTATGTACACAATCATATTATCTGTCAGAATAAGTTTTGTTTTTCCTACTTTCCAATCTTTGTACTTTTAAAATTCTCATTTTTACTACTTTTCACATCACTGTTATTAAAATTCAAATGCAACAGTGTATATAAAATCTCTAATGGCAGTACCTTGATAAAAATGTATTCAATGATGTTAATTACAGAACTGACACTGAGTGGCAGGTCCCTTTAGCCAGTCTTCTTCTCACGAGGCCTGTCGCTTGTACCATCCCCATGAAACCCAGTGAGTTTCACGTGTTCCATAGCTGCCAGCTCTTCTACAGACCCCGGGAAGTTACAAGGTGAAAGGTGATTCCTGAGGACCAGATAATAATTGGGAGCTCTCACCCAATGTTATGTGGTTACCTGGTACTTTGTAATTTGAGAAGACTCCCCAAAAGCTACTCCACCTCGCCCCAGGGCTCAGAGGAGGTGCCATCTCACACCAAGAGTACAGCTTGGCACCATGGGAAATAGGTTTATTGGAAAAACCTACAAGCAGGGGAGTGGCGGAGCACACGTGATCTTCCGACCTCTCTTTCCCTGCAGGAGGTGTGCGCTTACCATACGGTAAGCAAGACCTCACCCCTAGAACACTCCATGCAATTGCCAGACAGTGACTAGAGGGCATCCATGCCGGTCTAACCTTGGATCAACCTGGCTGGGAATGGTGACCCTCCAGACCCCCCAGGATGGTAACAGCTGGTTCTTCCATTGAGCTGAGTAGCCATCTGTAAGCTTCTAAAAACGTGAGGAAATGAGGCTCCAGGTCACCCAGACTTGATGGGGCAGTGGAAATGATAAAGAGAGACAAACGCTTTTCCTCCACCAAACCTTCTTTTAAGTGAAGTTCCTTTCTGCACCTTAAGGCGTGGTGTCTCCTGATGCCTTGTTTTGAAAAACAAATGGCTTTTAGAAGCACTGACACAGTAACCAGGGCAGAGCTGCCTTTGAAAACACGTTGAAAAGATCTTTTCTAGGATTCTGTCCCAAGAAAGTGATCAAAACCACAGACAAACATTTATGTACAATGTTGATCAAAATGAGATTGCTTCTAAAAGGGAGAAATTAGAAAAGCTTGAATGTATAGGCCTGGGTTTGAAGCATCACAATTCATCCTCATGGCGGATGTCATGCCGCCCTGGGATTCCCTGTCGGTACCGAACGACCTAACAAAGGGCCCATAATGAGTTGCTAGGTGGGAAAATGGATTTTTAAAAATTCACATGGAATGATCTCACATGCACTTTGGGAAGATACAATAGAAAGTTTAGGAGGAAATAAAGAACATCAAGATGTAATAATGATTTCTTGGGCTTCCCTGGTGGCGCAGCGGTTGGGAGTCCGCCTGCCGATGCAGGGGACGCGGGTTCGCGCCCCGGTCCGGGAGGATCCCACGTGCCGCGGAGCGGCTGGGCCCGTGAGCCGTGGCCGCCGAGCCTGCGCGTCCGGAGCCTGTGCTCCGCAACGGGAGAGGCCACAGCAGTGAGAGGCCCGCGTACCGCAAAAAAAAAAAAATAATGATTTCTTGTGGCGGGAAAAGAGTTTATATTCTTTTATGTACCCTTGTCTGTTTTCCAAGTTCTCAGTGATGAGTGTTTATAACTTTATCATCAAGAAAATGTTACCTCTAGGAGACTCTGTGGGTTAGTGAAATGCTCCATGTGAAGGGTGGAAACGACCACCCTGGATCCAGTCTCCGTAGACCTGGGTTCCAATCTGGGTTCAGCCCCTCACCGGGAGTGTCTTGGTCACAATTGCCCCGCTGTGCTGTCAAGTATAAAGGAGGGAAGAAAATCATCCGACCTCTCAGGACCGAGGAGGGCGCCAAGAGATGCACGTGAACGTACTAGGAAAGTGGTGGGCGCTCAGCTGAACAGGAGAGAATTACTTTAACAGAGATGAATGCGTCCGTTTTTCAGTGAGACCTTGGCAATGGAATCAAATCAATAATTCTAAACGCACCCCATTTTACTGACTGTGCTTCAGGGAAAGAGCGGTGTCACGTCTCGTCCACCCCGAGTCTCGCTGGTGGCCGCGGCGTCTGGAAGCCCTGCCCCCTCTTCACCCATCACCTCGAGATACTCCTTCCTGCATGTCTTCTGACTCCTGGGGGCAAAGATGCTCCTGGTGTGGTGAGATGCCACTTTGCTTGTCAGATGACAGGGTCTGGGCTTCATCACCAGGTACCACTGAGTGCGGGAGTGTTCAGTCACTTTTAGATATTTGTGTGTGATATATCGTGTGAACGAGGAAACAATCATACACGTGGCTCCACTGAGAATGCTTCGGGGAAAGGTGGGTATGGTCCACTCAGTGCTGGCCACTGGGGAGCCTGCCCCAAGCTGGTGCGAAGCCCAGGGAGAGAGGAATGCGGGAGGGTGCAGGGAACCAGGGGCCAGAGAGATTTCTGTAATACTGTGAGCGCCAACCCAGTGAACACACACCTGCTCGGGCCACCAGCCTCGATAAAACGCTCAAGGTCCCGTGTCAAGGCGCCCCTCATTCTCGAGGCCACAACTCGCCCCTCCAGCACGCTCAGGGGTCACAGGATGGGACCGGCAGTTTCTTAAGCCACAGGGCCTCCTTTCCCCCGATTTCTGACGCGTCCCACCAGGGCCTCAGGCCCTCCCACGATGAGCCTCCTGCCTGCGGCGCGAGACGTTACTGATGGAAAAGCTCTGCACGTGGAACAAGGGTGGAGGCCAAAGGGCGGTTTGACTCTCGCACTTAGAGGATGCAGCCAGATCCCTGGAGGGCCGTGGGAGCGTCTGCACCAAGTATAAATCGCCTGGACGTGATGGGAGGACGCGGCCTGCGGAGGGACAGGGCGGGGCTCCTGTGGTTGCTGATTTGGGCTTCTTCCCACGTGGGTAGCCGCACTGTGGCCAGGCACTGGGGAGCTCCGCCCCCATCACTCCACGGCTGGCCTCTCCCTGTGCCTTGGTGTCCTCATTCATCAGTCAGCAAGCAGCATGCCCAGCTCGGATCTCAGCACCAGCACACGCTGGGGACCAAGGCAGGCAGGTCCCCTCCGCCTACCGAGCTGATGTGCAGGGGAGGGGGGCAGGACAGCGGGCAGTAACACATAAACACAAGTATGAACCAAAGAGCACCAGGTGAAGCTGTCAAGGCCCCACCCCAGTGACGGGACATGGTGCAGGACGGAGGTGGATGCGGAGAGTGGATGGGGTGCCGCCCAGAACCCTGAATGGTACGGAAGAGCCCTGCAGAGGTGGGGGGAAGGCAGAGAACTTTCCGGTTAAAAAGACTTGTTCCAGGAATAAGACGGTCAGACTGGTGTGCAATGAAAAGGCTGGGGCGGGGCTTGCAGCAGGGATGGGAGGATGGGACCCAGCCTAGCATCCAGGGGAAAAGGATCCAGACCATGTGAGGGTCCAAGGCCACGGCCTGGAGTCCAGTCATTCTGAAGGCCTTGGGGGCACTGATCTGCCTGAGTGAAGTGGAGACCAGTCCACAAAGTGGGGAGGGGGCAGGAGACCAGCATGAGGCGGCTGCCGTGTCCAGGCAGGAGACGTAAAGGAGATGGATGAGCCCAAGAATAAAATCTGGAGCATAATGGAGTTGTGAACGCTAAATTTGAAACCATGAAGTACCAAGGGCGACCCGTCACCTCCAAACCTTGGGACATTTCCATCCCCTCAGTCTCTGTGCAATCTCCTCTTTGGCCGCATGCCCCCTCACCGGCACCCCGGCCTCACCCAGCCCTTGCCATTCTCTGAGCACCTTTAACACGTTTGCCGGATGCTTGTCATGCCCTCACCTCTTCTCCACCAGCAAATTCCCTACTTTCCATCTTCGGGACCTCAATCGAGTCCTCTGGGGCCCAAAGAGGCTACATGTATCTCTGCAGCCTGCTCTCCCCCAGCTGTGCAGTGTGGTTCCTCTGTGTCCGAAACTGGAATGAGTGTTGCCCAAGCAGGGGTCAGGTCTGATGCTGAGTCTGGCACAAGGAGATGCTTGGTAAGGCGTCCATCCTGTTCTTCTCTTTATAAGTGGCTCCCAGGACGGGTACCCTGACGCATGAGTTCCTGTGCCTGCGGTAACAAGGTACCACAAAGTGACAGGGTGGCCTAATCGACATAAATCTGTTCTCTCACAGTTCTGGAGATCAGAAGTCCAAGATCAAGGTGTCGGCAGAGCAGGCTCCTTCTGGCGGCTCTGAGGGAGAATCATTCCAGCACTCTCTCCCAGTTTCTGGCGGCAAATCCTCGGCTTTCCCTGCCTTGTAGGTTAATCACTCCACACTCAGCCTCCATCTCCACATGGCCTCCTCTTCTCCGCACCTCTTGGGCTTCTGTCCCTTATAAGGACATTGCCATTGGGTTCAGGGTCCTTTCTAATCCAGATGACCTCATTTTGAGATCTCTATCCTAATAACATCTGCAAAGACATTCATTCCTAATAAGGTCACACTGTGAGGTTCTAGCTGGGCATGAATCGTGGGGAGACACCATTCAACTCACCGCACCTGAGCAGAATCAGGGCTTCAAAAGGGGAGGCCGAGAGGGGCCGGCCACAAACACCCTCAGAAGTGGACATAAGACATCCCACTTCCTGTTCAGCGTGTCTACACGGACCTCCAGCGCCGCCCAACCGCCCTGGCCCACTGGCCTCTCCCCCCGGCCTCGATTCTGCCCTCATATCCCTCCTCCAGCGCAGCAGGCAGCCCAGCCGCCAGTGCCGACCTCAGCCCCATCTCAGGCAGCTTCCCTCTTCTCCCGGGCTCGGTGGTTCCACAGGAACGTTCCAGCTAATCCGTTCCCTTTTTGATCCAGGCTTCTGGAACCCCCTGTGCATGCTGTTCCCCTAAAGACAGCTTCCAGGCCCTGTATTTGCCCCAGACTCTGTGAATTGGGACAGAGGACCGCTGAAGGCAGCGAGTGAAGAGGGTGGAGCATGGAGACGGGAAGCATCCTGCTTCCCGTGGGGCGCTGCTGGCTCCTCCTTTGCCTAACCTGCTTCTTCTCTGTCACACAGGCTCAAGAGCAGTTGCCTCGAGCTTCTGCCAGCCTGAATCTTCAAGCTGCATTTGCTGAAAATGCAATGCCACGGTTGATTTCATGTTGACTGAAATTTCACTATAACTCTATCCACTGTGCTGTCAAATGGGGAATTACGCAGCTTCCCAAGCTAAAGAATTTTACCCATAAAGGTCTTATTTATAACGCTTCAGGAGTCCTTTGGCATTAACCCCTAGTACAGTGTTAGAATCCAATTCTTCAATGTCAAAAGATCAGAGTAATAGTAAAGTTTGGGAACCTCTGTTGACCTGAGGGTGTACTTCCGCACAGTCCTAAGTGTAATGGTTGCTCCTGCAAGGCGGGGACGGTTCCCAGGTTTACAAGGAACGATTTTAGTGCTGGAGCCTCGAGAACATCCATTGGCTCAAGGAGTGCGTGCTGCAGGGAGCTGAGCAGGTGGATGGGGCTCAGCGCCAGCGTCCTGAATCCTCACTGCTCCCTAGAAGCAAATCCAGTCTCCAGCAATAATGCTGACATGCAAAAGCCTCAGGACTGAGTCACAGGGTAGCTTCCAGGCAGCCTTTCCAGCAGGAAAATCCATCCTCTGAGGGTAACTTCCACCCGGTTTCTCGGCCAGCACGCTTTTAAACCTTTAGATTTTCCCAACTGTTTCTTATGAAGGATGGCTAGAATAAAACTCTTTTCTACCATTGCTTTCATTCATTACATACAAATAAAAATGTATGACAGTAACTAGAAATTAGTGGTGATGCAATATGAGAATCACGCTAAGCACATTAGGGAAAATATCTCTGGAGTGAAAGAGTCGATGCCACGTGTTGAAAGTAAAAGTTGAATAGAATTGTTGTTTCAGGCTAAAAGAAAGCATGTAATCTTTTTATTGAAGGAGAGTTGATTTACAATGTTGTATTAATTTCTGCTGTACAGCAAAGTGACTCAGTTATACACATGTGTACACATTCTCTTTCATATCCTTTTCTATTATGGTTTATCACAGGATATTTACTACTGTGCTGTACAGTAGGACATTGTTGTTAATCCATCCTATACGTAATAATTTGCGTCTGCTGACCCCAAACTCCCAATCCCTCCCTCCCCCAGCCCCTCCCCCTTGGCAAACACAAGTCTGTTTTCTACATCTTTGAGTCTGTTTTTGTTTCGTAGGTATGTTCATTTGTGTCTTATTTTAGATTCCACATGTAAGTGATATCATATGATATTTGCTTTTCTCTTTCTGACTTACTTCACTTAGTGTGATAATCTCTAGGTCCATCCATGTTGCTGCAAATGGCATTACGTCATTCTTTTTAGCATGTACTTCTAAAGAAGGTGAGTCAGGCAGTTTCCTGCACCTTTCAAACTACAATCAACCCTCTGTATCCAAGGTTTTGTATCCATGGATTCAGTTGGTTGAATCTGCAGATGCAGAACCTGTGGATACAGAGGGCCGGCTGTATTCATGGTACTACACCATTTTATACAAGGGACTTGAGCACTCACAGATTTTGGTATCTTTGGGGCCTTTGGAACCAATCCCCCATGGTTACCTGGGGAATGACTGTAATTGTAGTTAAATTAAAATTTTATCTTTTGAATAGTTTCACTAGACTCTTTTTAAAAAGGAAGTGTATATAGGAAAACATTTTGGTAAGTTATTTGGAGGAAATGTAAGACTTGGAGGACAAAGTCATTAGGAGACCCAGTGGACAAGAGCAGGAAGTTGGGGCCTACAGCAAGAGAATGCGAGGAAGAAAGAAGGAAAAGTGAATATTGGAGACATAGCAGAAAGATGGGGGATGAGTTGAGGATGTGGAGAAGAGATTTCGTGAGTAGAACCATCTAAACTTAAGTTTGCATTGACACAGTATTAACTCTATCATGTTCCTCAAAGTTTCATAAAGTCTTTTACGTATTTACATGCTTGGGTGAGTGATGAATTCCATGTCAGGATCAAAGCCATGCAGATCAAGGATCACATAGGCTCACTGGTAAGATAACTGCTACACTCAAGTAAGTTAATAACAACAGGTTCCCGCTGACCCAATGGCAACCCTGAGAATGTAACCACTGGAGAATTTACCAACATTTTGGTGATCAGCGCTGTGCTTCCACAAGGACGTAAACAACTCAATCCAGAATTTAAAGTGGCAAAGTTATCCTAGCAGATATATGGGTAAAATGATGATAATGGCAATGATGATGATCATGATTTTGACAGTGGGGATGATAATGATGGACATGATGTTGATGATGATGATGATGGTGATGGTGATTATGAACATGATGGTGGTGGTGATGGTGGTGGTGATAATGAACATGATGGTGGTGATGATGATTGTGATAATGAACGTAATGGTGGTGGTGATGATGGTGATGGTGGTGATGATGAACATGATGGTGGTGGTGGTGGTGGTGATGGTGATAATGAACATGATGGTGGTGATGATGGTTGTGATAATAAATGTAATGGTGGTGGTGATGATGATGGTGATGGTGATGGTGGTGATGATGGTGATGGTGATAATGAACATGATGGTGGTGGTGATGGTGATGATGGTGATAATGAACATGATGGTGATGGTGATAATGAACATGATGGTGGTGATGATGATGATGATGATGGTGATAATGAACATGATGGTGGTGATGATGATGGTGATAATGAACATGATGGTGGTGGTGATGATGGTGATGGTAGTGATGATGAACATGATGGTGGTGGTGATGACTGTGATAATAAACGTAATGGTGGTGGTGATGATGGTGATGGTGGTGATGATGAACATGATGGCAGTGGAGGTAAAGATGATGATGATTACACTAAACTCTTTGAGTGCTTACTCTATGTCAGATCCATGACAGCTTAATTATGTTATTGAATTTAATCATCACAGTATATAAACGTGGCTTACTGCTATTGCCATTTTGTAGATGAGAATAATAATAGCTTCATCATCTAACTAGAAAGAGAGAGGATATTCAAACCTGGATTGACCATGAGTCTGAATAATTTTTGGTCTTTCAGGAGCAAGAAGAAGTCAGTTAACAGCAGAAACATGTCTTGCAAGAAAGTCACAGGGTGCATCCTTGGCCTCTGATGTGAGGCCAATTACCTGCAGAAAGAGATCAGGGCAGACAACGCTACACCTGTTAAGGCAGTACCTAATAGTATGTACACACTACTTACTGCCTAAGGAAGACTACTGCCTCAGAGGAAGCAAAGAAAAGGCAGAAAGAGAGGAAATGGTATAGAAGGAGAGGGGAAGGTGGCAAGTGGAGGGTTACTCTGGAGCTCTTTGTACCTAAATGGGAAGAGCCGAATGAAAGGCAGAAAGTAGCCACAGAGCATCTACCAGGATCTCTGCACCCTCCGCCTCTCCTCATTCAGATTCCACATCCTCCTACCTTCCACTCTTCAACTTCCAGAGACAGCTCTCTGCAATCATCAGTAATTTAGTGCATTACCAGGGAGCCAACAGCAGCAGGGTTGCCAGGCTAAATACAGGGTGCCCGGTTGTGTCTGGATTTCAGATAAACAACAAATACCTTTTAGTACAAGTGTGTCCCACGCAACATTTGGGGAATTCACGTGTAACTGGGCATCCTCACTTTCTTTTGCTGAATCTGGCCACCTTATCCTTTACCAAAACCAAACTCTATATTGTTCCGATTCTCTCTAATGTTCATTAACCCAGGCGAAGAAGAGGAGAGAAAATTCACTCTGTTTTTCCACAAATTCAGATTCGCGAATGTTGGGGCTGGAGAAGAATGGCAGGACAGGGTGGATTTTCTGCCTAATTTTTGTGTCGTTGGAGCCCATGTAAGATGCCTGCGAGCAGTTCTTATTAAAGATGGCCACGTGTGCATGGAGACAATCGAGGGAGTGTTAAATTTATCTTAGATAAGCAGCTCCCATTCATTCATTTATTCACTCATTCTTTCATTCATTCAGCAATAGCTATTGGGCCCTCCCTCTGTGCCAGACAGCCTGATAGGCTCAGAAGCTACCCTGAAAGCAAAATAAATAAGTTCTCTACCCTCATGGAGGGCACACACTGTTACGGCCTGAGCTGTGTCCCCTAAAAATATATATGTTGAAGTCCTAAACCCCCAGTACCTCACAATGTGACCTTATCTGGAAATAGGGTCTTTACAAGACATCAAGTTAAAATGAGTCCATTAGTTTTGGGCCCCAATTCAAGTTGACTGCAGTCCTTATAAAAAGGGGAAACTTAGACACAGAGACAGGCAAGCACATGGGGAGGACGACGTGGAGACAGAGGGTAGAGTGAAACATCTACAAGCCAAGGAACACCTGAGGCTGCGAGAAGCTCAGAAAGAAGCCTGGAAGAGATCGCTCACCAGCACCTTCAGAGGGAGCGTGGCTCAGCCAACATCTTGATCTCAGACTTCTGGCTTCCATGATTGTGAGACTGAATTTCTGGGTTCTAAGCCACTCAATTTGTGATTCTGCATTAGGAGAGCCCTAGGAACTTAATACACACATTAATCAAATAAAACCCCAAATGAAGGGTGGTGTGCAGGACCCTGGAGGTCAGTATCAGAGGGTCTTTCCTGGTCAGAGGATAGAGCCATGCTGAGCTGAACACAGCCTTCAGGCTAACAGGCAGAGGGGCGGTGGAGGAGGTGGGGCCCATGACCCAAGGGGGACAGTGAGAGGTCCCCAGGCCTCTTGCAAATGTGGGTCAGCCACCCCACCGTCTATGGGGAAATCCAGGACTTGACATGGATTTCACATCAAGTGAAATGAAATGTCAAGGAGGGTCAGAGTCACTCATCAGCAAAATTCTTCCCAGACGTAATCCACTGGAGGATAAGATCTGTAAATACATCACTGATGAGATTAAGGCACCTCCTGAAAATCCCATGAGGAAGCAAGTGATGCAAATGGAACTAATAAAAGATGAAATGCAGTCTTGCAGCCTGTAATGCATAATGCTGCGATTTTGCAGGGGCCTTGGGCGAATAAGAGGAATATGTTAGAAGCCTTCCTGCTCTTCCAGCCCTGTTGGGGAGGATGGATGCCCCAATTTCAGATGTCCCCTCCCAGGGCTTCTTCTGGAAATAGCCCCGGTGTTGAAAAGGACACTGTATCTTGCTGCAGCAGCACATTGGAAACACCCCGAAAGAATACCCGGCTCTCTTTGTTCTAATTTTATGCTCACGAAGCAACCTTTCTGAGTTGTAATTTGGTGTTCTGACTAGGTGATTGATTTTTCTCCAGGCCCTGAGCCAGGACTATTCTCAGAACCGACATTCAGGCTGCAAAAGACAGGGAGGATGGGGGGCCGCGCTCTGACCCCCAACAGGGCCATGCAGGCCAGAAAAGTGGAGGAAGGGAGAACGGAATCAGCTATGAAGAGCAGGGGAATCAGAGTTTCCCCAGAACTCAGGTCCAGCCAGCCCGGCTGGCAGCCCCGGGGAGGCTCGGCTGTTACCCCCCCGGCATGTGATCATGGATCCCATGGAATCTGGAGGAGACGGAGCCCTAGAGAGACGGAAGGCTGACAGGAGGCAAGGCCATTGTTTTCCATCAAGGACGTGGCCCCGGCTTAGCTGGGCCTAGAAGGCGACGTCAGCCTCCATCAAGCCCTGCACGGCTGCTTGCGGAAGACTCATGGGCAACCCCCTCCCACTGCCAAAGCCCCTCTACCTTGCTCCCCAGACATCTGGCTCCAACACCATGCTCCGTGCATTTCTTGCAGTTATGTTAGTGTTGTACAATCGCTGAGAACTGGATGAAAGGTGAAACCGGTTTCAGATTATTTTCCTCTGCATATGTTATCACTTCTTTAAGCCAAACCCGACTGATGTTCACATTCACTGCACTTGATACAAAATAGATCATAACTCAAAACGAATGGAGAATTATCCTGCAACACCCAGCCAGCAGACTCTCTGATTTATTGAGGTTCTCGTCCAGTGTCAGGTAAGGGGATCGTGTCCTTCAGTAACCTGTTAAGTTTAAATGTGTGGTCACATAACATTGTAAATCAACTACACCCCAATATAAAATAAATGTTTTTTTAAAAAAATGAGTGGCCACAGACTTAGAGGCTCAAGTGGACGGTGCTGACTTGATCGTGGACTTCCGTTGAATTTACACTCCGCTCAGAGCACTGATGTAGCCCACGCCACCCTCATTCCACACCCACGTCCTCATTCGCGTGAGAGTGACACCTCACGTGGAATTTATGGACTCACTTCGCGGTGCAAAGGAAGAGGGACACTTCGGTCTGCGGCCATTTTCTGCCCTGGCTGGTGTCCTGGATGAGGGCCTGATCTCACACGCGCCCTCTGCACAGACTGCAGAAGTGTCTGCTGGAGTTTCCACATCCGTGGTGCTCTGCGTGGGCGCTCCCACATCCTCTGGTCCTGAGCCCCACTCACTCTCCATCAGCACCTGTATCTCTCCTGGGGTGAGGGGTGTTTTTACTGAATCTTCGGACACTCCTCTGTGCCCCATCTGAGGTCGTGAACGCTGGGGCTGGGGAGGGTGTGATGTCATCCATCTCTGCCTAGACCTGTCTGGTGCAGTGGCGGCTGCCCCCCAGTGAGGGGACCCTCCCACTGTCCGAGGGGCTCTGTGTGGTCCTCTCCACCAGGAACTTCCTCGTAGGAACCAGGGGTGCTGGTGCGTCCTTCCCCTAGGCCCCTCCAACCTCCCTCCGGCCCTGGGGGGTCCCCACCCCCCCTCTCTGTGAAGGGGGCCCTGCTCTTGCATCCTCCGCCCTCCTCCCCACCCTGTGGTTTATGGTGAAGCCTTTGTGTTCTGAGTCTTCCAGACTTTGCTCCTAATATTGAAGCCAAGATTTGGCCTTCAAAAAGCAAAATACGATAAATGAATAAGCACGTAAAAATGTGTCCCTCTCCGCACAAAATCTTGCAACCTGAAGCTGGAGCTTTCCAGGCTATTTGAGAGGCGAAGCCGAGAATGTAATTCTGTGTTCTCTCTGGATCCTTCTGTGTCCTCTGTTCCTGAGGCAGTGAGCCCTGTCCTCAGCATCCTTGAACTAAACATCCAGGTTAATGACAGGTGAATCACAGGGTGAATGGGAATTTCAAGGACAAAAGTGTATCAGGTAAAATTTCCAAATAGTACCCTTCTCCCGGGGTGAGGTGCCTGCTCACATGCCTGCATCTGAGGGAGAATGTCCCTGTTTAACAAGAATGAGGAACGTGGTCCATGAGATGCAGGTTTTATTTTACTGGACAGGGCCTCACGGGACACCAGAAAGTCTGAGCCTGAGGCGGACAGGAGCTGCTGCCACGGGCGTCTTATCTATCGTCCACCTCTTTGCTCCCCCAGGATGGGAAGAAGGGGAACTCTGAAGAGAGTCCCCTCGGAAGGTGGCCGCCCCTGCCTTCCACCTCCCGGCCGTTGACCCCTGACCCCAGTGGACGCAGCGGGCCACCCTTGGCCCACGCTTTCCGCCAGCTGTTTCTTCCTTCCTGCTGCCCACGTTACCGGGCATATTCCATGTTATTTCCAAACCACTAACTGCTATGCAGTTTAAAATAATAATCACATTTAAAAGGAAACAGAGAGGTAAGTGAACAGTTCGATTTGAAATAACGAAAGCACCCAGAGCACGTCTATCAGGACTAACGCCACCTGAACCTCCGGAGACGATGCTTGGAAAATGCCATGAGAAATGGCTTGGCACCATCCGCGTGACGGAGCCCTCAGCAGTCAACGTTATGGGCTCACCCAGACCTCTGCCGCGGGAACGGCCACTCTCCTAAGGTTAAACGTGATAGCTCTACGGAGAGCCAGGGCAGTCGTTTGCAGACCTCAAGTCTGGTTCTCGTGACTCTGTTTCTCTCCCGACTGTGACCCACGTAGAGAAGCTCGTGGGAACCTGGGGACATGCAAGACTTGCACCTTCACATCCACATGGGCTTCTCACCGGGAGCTTGGAGAATCCACCCCGGGAGCCCCGGGGCCCTCTGGAGAACTGCCGGGTGCTCCTTGCCGCCCTGGGAGCCCCAGCTACACATTCTATGAGCCCAGCAAACGGCAGAGTTTGCAGCGGTGAAGGCAGAGCTGTACTATTATCGTTCTACGTGGACGACCTCTTGATTTTTTCCTCCCGCCTGCATCGAAAGAATGAAGCCATCGCCATGGTGCTCTAAATTCTCTTGCTTGCACAGAGGGGCTTTAATCTAGCCACTCACTGCCTTCTGTTCTTTCCCCCAAGATGCAGACAAAATAATGTTCTGTCTAAAAGAAATAACTTTGGAGGAAAGGAACGTCCTGCACAAATTCGAAAGCCATTTTCATTAGTTTGCGTTTCACCAGAAAGCTCCCACAGCTGTATTTTGCTGTTTTCAGGGATTGAAAGCAGTTCATTCCAGTGCCCTAAGAGAAGAGGCAAGTGCTGGCTGAGGGCCAGTGTACTTCCACCCTTCCCCAGACTCAGGAGTTTATTCTGTGCCAGGTGCCGTAACTCCTCCTGACCAGAGGGCGGTGGCCCGGCAGGTACCGAAGAGAGCTCTGGAAGCAAGCTGAGTCACGAGAGCAGGGAAAACGGAGCCTCTCATCCTTGGAGCTCTCCGCCCACAGCCAAGGGGACGTCTGAGCAAGGGGTCATCCCACATCAGCACAGCCAACAGTACTCAGCCGCTCAGATGCAGGGATGGGAGGCCGGTCATGGTAACTGTGCTGCAGATGAAACTGCACAGACTCCACTGTCTGGATTAAAGCTCTTTTCCTTCTCTAATTTCCTCCAAGACGCCTATGTTTCCTTCTCCATTTAGCGGGTAAACTGCATCCCCTCTTTGTCCAAGAATAATACATTAGCTTCACTTTACCCCTAGATGTTATGTATTATTTAAGCAATGCTATTTTCTGACCGGTAGATGCTAGCCATGAGATGGATACCAGGCGTTTCCATCAGTACCGAAAGACCTGGTCACACCAGGAGCACCCAGTTCATTTGGGCCGAGGACCACAAATGCCAGACGTCAGGGCAGACGTCTCATGGTCAAGAGGAAGGTCGCAGGAACAAGCTGAGTCTCCCCATATCCCTGCTCTGTCTCCTGAACCTGGTGTCATCAGGCTGCCACGGCGCTGGGAAGGCGTGAAAGCGGGGAGGGGATTGTCGGATGTTGCAGTGGTGGAAAGGGTGTCCTCTATTTATTCAGAGTATTCTTTTGGGAGCCAAACCAGAGATGACACTTTTCCCAGCTCCTATGGAGTCCCAATCAACAAAAATAAAATATCTAAACCTGGTACGTGTCTCCCCTTGGTTACCCAGAACCCAGGGGGCCACTTGTGACAGAGGGTGGCACTGGTGCAGGGTGAAACTGAACAGGATGGATGAGAGCAGTAAGAGGACAGACGTGCAAGGAGTCCGGAACACCGACGGGAGAGAGGTTTGGAGGTTAATATCCTACCACCACTGCATTCATCCAGGAGACAGAGTGTGCCGCGGGTGACAGGGACAGCTTATGTTGGCCTGCACACCTGCTGCTGGGGGCCCTCTTGGTGGAGACCGTAGGGTGGCCACGCCTTACTGGATAATTACAGTTTCATGGTGACTCGATTTCTTCTAAAAAATTCCAGATTCATTTGCATTCGCCTTTCACTTCATCCCACAGAGAAACAACCTAAGTAAGCACACGTGTCTATCTCTTCAACGTGAGAGGCAGCTCACAGCCCAGGGTAAGCTACACGCCCAGAGAACCGCCCGGACTCTGATTACCAACGTCTGGCAGTTGCCACGATTTCTGCCTTCAGAATGGATCGATTCCAGTTGACTCGTGTGTTTGGCTTTGCTGACGGAGCTGTTTTTTATTAATTAACATGTCCTTGAAAAGTATCCCAAGTGGGAGAAAGAGGGTCACGCCACCGTGCCCCCTATTAAAATAAGCCCTCTGCAGGAGAGAATGTCACATAAACGGTATGAAAACTTACTGTTTCCATGTGTCTGGAGGTGCCCCTCCCTCCCTTTCTTTTCTTTTCTCTTCTTTTTTTTTTTTCACAATAGAGTGCTTTACAGGCTGTCTCTTGCTTGGGAAAAACACAGCCCACTTAACAAGCGGACGTCTTCCAAGGCTGTGCAATTTCTTTGTAGTTTACCAACAATCTTTGTCCACAGGGACTAAAGCAAATATTGCTTACAATGTAATCAGATGGACCTAGCCAGAGTAGAAAAACAAATCCTCTGAATTATTGTCACAGCTCCGTCACAGACCTTGTGATTTTTCGCAATTCGTGAGCCTGCGACGGCTAAATGTCAGACTAATCTGCAGTAAGGAAAAAGAAATAGAAAATTCAGAAACTGTGTTTCAGCATGATTGTTGTCTCCAAAATCTAATTGGGGGAATAAATGACTTCTTCCCAAGTGCGTAGAGTCCTTACTTGCTGAACGAGTGTTGAATGATTTTACCACGTATGATGTATTAGTCAGCTCGGACGGCCATAACGAACACCACCACATACTGGATGGCTTAGACAACAGACAGTTATTTCCCACAGTTCTGAAGGCTGGAAGTCCAAGACCAGTGTGCCAGCACGGTCGGGCGGGCTGAGGGCCCTCTTCCTGGCTTGCAGATGGACACCTCCTTGCTGTGTCCTCACATGGCCTTTCCTTGGTGTGTGAAGAGAAAGAGTTCTTTCTGTTCCTCTCCTTATAAGGCCACCAAATTTATTGGATTAGGGCTTCATCCTTATGACCTCATCTAAACTTAATTACCTCCTAAAAGCCCTATCTCCAAATATAATAACATTGGGGGCTGGGGCTTCAACACATGAATTTTGGGGGCTACCATTCCGTTCATAACATATGGCCATTCTATGTCAAGTCAGTTCAGAGTGTTTAGCCCAATAACTTAAGGAAGTCACTATATACATACAGTATATATACATATATGCAGATACAGACAGAGACAAAAATACAGATATAGATTAGATATAGAAATAGATGTTGATATATGACAGGAAGGTGAGAACATATAACAAAATAGTCTCGGCAACTCCAGGGAGAACGAGTTGGTGTGCGGTAGATAGCGTGGCATCATTGTAGGTGTACAGAAGAAGGTGTTGAGCAGACTCAGGAAATCGGTAGGATTTCAGGAGGCGGGACTGAGGTGTGGGGAGAGGCGGGCATCCGCGTGCTGGCCAAGGCAGCCAGGCGGATAGAGACACACTCAGGTGTGCGAGGAAGTCCAGAGACCAGGTGGGCAGGGGCGTGGGCGCCCTGGAGTCCCAAGCTAAGGATCTTGGAAAGAACCATCGTGAATTAGGGAGTTTCCACAATCCGGGGTAGCGATCGTGGGGTCAAAGAGGCGCTTCAAGATCACGGATCCCCCAGAAGCCCAGAGAATGGGCTGGCAGGGGGCTGGAAAGTGTTCCCACAACCCAGATAAGAAGGAGGAGGTGGGAAGAGGCAAGGGCAGTGGGGGTGAGCATTTTAATTAATGCATTTTTATGTTTGAGCTCATAACTTTTACATTTCACACCAAGGTGTCTGATTCAGGAAAGAAATAAAAAACAGAAACATGTTTTCCATGCATTCACACTGCTGATCCAATCCAGAATCTTTCTGAAACCATCGATGTGAAGATAGCACAGCAAACGGAAATATAACTGAGGTATCTGAAGTTCTTCCTTACAGTAATCATCAGAGGTAATTAAATATTTAGGTCTGGTCACCCCAAGATATGGATTCTTTAACCAAGTAAGTAAATTGTTATAAGTCTACACAAAATAAATATCGTTTGCTGTACTAATGAAAATGGTTGGAGGCACAGGGAGCTTTAAAAGCTCAGTGGAGCTATTATGATATACTGTTTTTACATCCAAAGTAAAAAAGTAAAGAGTTTATATTCCTAAGACCCCAATGTTCTAAAAAGCCATGTTGTAGATCTTAAATATTTCATGATTCACCATACTAGAACCGAAAATAAATATGGACGTGCTTTCTCAGAACTTTTGGTATATATCAAAAGCTATTATTAAGATGTAATTCTACTGAAATTTCAGAAGCAGAAGAGGCTGGTTAAGAACTGGAACTCCCCGAATAATGGCAGTTCATAATTCTTCCTGCTCTCTGTGGAGGAAATGAAGCAGACCACCATTATCAGGTTTTGTTTCATACGTTTTGGGGGTGAGGGATGATGGGTGGAGAGGAAAATGATTTTTTTTTTTTTTTTTTGCTAACTTGAAGAAAAACCAATTTTATAAGAAAAGGCATGTGCTCATTAAAGTGTTTACAAGGCTGGTGCAGATGATTTAAAGAGAGAAAAAGAAACACTGAACTCTTAAGAAAAAAAGCACAGTGGTGCTTGGCCTTGTTAATACATTCCTGGGGAAGTGAAACACTCTTTCATTTCTGTTATGGGTGGCAAATGCTACAAATGTGAAGTAACGTGTCCGATCAATAATGAATACCAGTGATGTCAGTTGAAATATCACAGGTAATATTGAAAAGAGGCACCTCCCTGAAAGCACAGTGAGCAAACTTGCCTTTTCATGATAGACAATTCAGAAGAAGAAGAAGAAAAAGTAGTGTGTTGGGGCTTCCCTGGTGGCGCAGTGGTTGAGAGTCCGCCTGCCGGTGCAGGGGACGCGGGTTCGCGCCCCGGTCCGGGAGGATCCCACGTGCCGCGGAGCGGCTGGGCCCGTGAGCCACGGCCGCTGGGCCTGCGCGTCCGGAGCCTGTGCTCCGCGACGGGAGAGGCCACAACAGTGACAAAGTTGTGTGTAAACCATTTCTTTTTTTATTTGAAAATGAAATTAGCTGTAGAAGGCATCCAATGAGGGTAGAAATGTATCCCCTTAAAATCAGATTACCTAATCTACTGAATGGCAGAGTCGATTAAAAAAAATGCACAACCTAAAAGTTGAGAATTATGCTTTATTCAGGGCATCACTAAGGAAGCAGCCTCTCAGATGGCTCTGAGAACTGGAGTATTTCCTGCCGTGTCAGTAAACAAAGGATGCCACAGTCATCAGAGATGATGGTGAGCTGGTGAGCCCCGAGGGAACTCAGGAAGGAAACAAAGAATACCTGCCACCTAGCAGCCATCGGACCGCAGCCTCTCCCCACGGCGGGCCCTGAGAAGACTCAGGATGCGAAAGCACAGGATACAGGCCCCGGGGAGCTGAGGTGCCTCTCACAGGAATGAGTTCAGTGAGCCCAGACTCTGGCATCTTCCCATGCACAGAAAAGTGCTAAATTCCTTAACTTGGGATGCCTGGTTTTCTTTCATTAACAATAATCTTTTGATCTCCCCAACTACCTACCCTTTGTTGCAAAACTTCTATGTAACCTGGCTCCCCCCTCGCCTCCTCGGAGCAGTTTTCTCAGGGTTACTTGAGATGCTGCCTCCTGAGCTTGAAGTCCTAAAAATTCCCGCCAAATGAAAAATAACTCTCAACTTTTAGGTTGTGGTTTTTTATTGTTTGTTTTTCAGTCGACAGCTCTGAGGGACTGTTCCAAAGAGGTAAGGGAGAAGCCAGGATACACAGGAGTTTTTGCTGAAAAAAAGAAAAAAAAACAAAAAAACCCCGTATACTTGAACATCAAAAGATTACTGCTAATCACAAAAACAGACAAGTCAAGTTAATGACTTTAGTGCTTTTCTATGTGTGGAAAGATGCACGAGTCTGGGCTTCTTGAAATTATTCCTTTGATATGGATCTTAACTGTCTAGGGCTGGTATCCTGTTTTTTTCTCCATCCTGACTAGATTTATGGCTGCAACATCTTTTTGTTTACTGTAATGGCCACAGCAGAATCGCAAAGAAGAAGTTAAAATGGGTATTTAATCATGGACAGTAAACATCTGAGCACATTTGAGAAGTCCCAACACACACTCAACTTTCTCCAGGCTAATCCCTATCACATGGGTTCACCTGACTGACACCCCTGTCCCTCCCCCAGCCTCAGGCGGGACTGGACCAGGAGCACCTGGCCCCCCACACACCCCCACC